>NC_134404.1:180457244-180577244 GCF_038048845.1 Mixophyes fleayi
TCAACCTTTACAGTGACACTGCTCCTATAACTACAATAACTCCACACATAACCATCATAAATAGGCTGGAATAAATGTGCTGGGTAATCATAAAAACCAGTGAGAGAAGTTTTTCAAACAGAAATATTTTATAGGCCTCCTGGGAAAGATATGGAGTTGGATATATTGTTAGTAAAGGAAATTACTGAAATATAATTGAAAGGCGGGTTGATAATTATAAGAGATTTTACTGTCTGATGTGGACTGGAAAGTGTATATTGCCAAGTCAGCCAGCAGTAATGACATTCTGGATTCCTTGTGTAAGCCATCTTTCAAATAACCAGTAAGGGAACCAACACAAAATGGATCAATCCTAGATCTAATTATCATAGACTGAGAAGTAGTATAATATGTGACTGTGGGAGAGAACTGTTACAGATCATCAGCATGTTTTAATAAATCAGATCAGGCCTCATTTAGGATTAGGAGGAAATCTGCACTTGCACAGACCAGGTAACAGTGTAAGGGGTAGGGTTACAAAAGCAATTTATTTATGTGGTCTATGAGCAACCACACTAAAATTAGTGCTTTAGATTTCAGAAAGGGTGGCTTTAGTTAGATGGAAGATATTACTATTTTACAGGGCTTCAAATTACAATTTGTCCAATAAAACTGGTTGGTGATACTGTAAAACATCTATTACAGTACTATTTAAAGCTTCAGCAGGTTTTACATGATGCACAGAAGTTGCTCTTCTGTGTGCTGTTATCTTAATAGATTTTGACTGCTTTTTAAACCTCAGGGGCTCTATTTTGCAGCATTTTATATACATGAAAAACGGCTGTTTGTCTATTATTGTCAATAGAAAAAAAATCTTGGATCAAGTAAGTAAATGCAGTTAAACAGCCTTACAGAGTCTATTTGCATAGCAGTTTTTTATTATTAATTTCAGACATCCTGAACTGTACAATCAGATTAGGAAATGAGAGGGATAAATCACGCTAAGAGATATCCGTCAATCACTAGAGCTTACATTTTGCTGTCCCAAAAAACCGTTCATAGATCTTGAAGGACCTCCACATTATAGGAAACCAGTGGCAGGAGCAATTTCCCTAGCTTCTAACACTCTTTGTAAGATATACTGCTTTTCTAGATACCTTAATGGAAGACATGTATCAAATGACTAAAAGTATTGCTTTACCACCTGTGCATCCTGGAGTATCTCTGGTGGCTCTACATCAATGTTTGTCATTCAATTTGTACTTTAAACACTTCTAATTGCACAATCATTTCAGAGTTGCGATAACAAAGTAAGAAAAAAGGTCAGAGGACTGTAGAGTTTAAATTGTGATTAAAACAGAGATTTACAAAAAATATCTTTCAAGCTGCTGCAAAGAGTTTATTTTAAAGTAATAAATCTGTACTCTAAAAGATAGAATGGATATGCTGTAAATTGTATAAACTACACAGAATTTTACTTTCACATTACAAGCTTTCATATTTTCATGGTTAAAATTCTCCTAATTCTGAAACTTCAATAATAAACAAACAATTTCAGACATGCTCAAGAATACATAAAGCCCAAAAGAAACAAATTACAAAAGTTTAGCAGTCTGTCAAATCTAGTTTGCTGGCAATGCATGATGTAACACTACAGCAGGTCTCTTATCAATCACAGAGTGCTCTATAAATGTGGAATCACCCTTTTAAAACGGAAATGAAATTAGAGCTGCATCCAAGATGGCCACCATACTGGCCACATACCCTAAGAAGTTTTCCACCACACCTAGATCATGTGTGTAGACACTGGATTAATGTATCCTTATTCATTTTCGTTTAGTGTTTTTACACTTACAGACCGCCCTGTACAATATCTACCAAAGTTAGCTCTACATATGCAGCATGCTTATCACTTAAAAGCTTGTTCACACAAACTGATTGCTCAAGTATTTTTCCTTGACAGTTACTTTGGGAAAACTACTTATAAAGTACCCCAGAATTGTGGCTGTCACATGGATTATTGGTCCATATGGCAACTGCACAGTCACAAATAGGACAAAAAGAGAAAAAGAAATGGATTATTAGAGCACTCCTAATCCGATCTAAGTAATTGAGAATATCTCTCACATTCCAGGGAAATGACTGGTCTAATAGTAGTATAGTGGGAACATTTTAGATGGTCCAACATTAGAATTTTTATTTTTATAGGGCAAATGCCTTTATTAATAATAACGAATTAAAAAAACATATCTCTATTGAGATTGAAATACCCTCTTAATATAAAAGTGAAATAAAAGAGAAAAGTAAACGTGCAAAAGCAAGTGCAAAAAGTGTATACAATTATACCACGGACAGTAGAGCTAGGAAGATAGCAGGGGTGTGTTATTATTTGTAGAATCCAATAAGAGAGAGCAAAACAATACTAAAAGGTATAAGTCCCATGAATGGTTTGCCAACTCTCTGTACTTAAAGTTTAAATATTTGTGGGTCCTGACAGAAAATGGATTCCAATATGATGTTATGTCTTGTCTGTGGTCTTGATAATAGACAGGCAAAAACATCCAATTAATTACCCTTGGTGTTATGCTATGTTGTTGGTGTTAGACTATGATAATTTAAATTTTCTAAATAGCATTTGACCAGCAAACATGTGTTTATAGCATAAATGTGTCACTCTTCATAGAAATAATTAGACAACACTGACTTAGGCTCTAATATATTTATTATCTCCTCTTCAATATTTGCAGAACTTTTACTTGCAGCATTGTATTTAACCTTACTTAGGCCCCGTACCCACTGGTGTCGAAAATACATGCATTTTTATAAAGATATGGAATAGTTTATAGCTTAATATTTAGCCATTTCATTATTACATATACAGTTAATCATCAGAACAATGTAAACACTTGCGTAATTAGGCACATAAGGTATATTGAAGGTAGCTGCTTCTATACAAGAGTGGTTCCTGAGATTACAGAGCAGTCAACATCCATCAGACTTTGGTTCATGCATAAAAATACCAGGCAGCCTAATATTATACCATGGCTGCAAGAAAACATGGCAGGAGTTAGTGTTCAACATGCTGTTGTTTCGCAATGGAACTGGCTATGGTGTTTCACCCTTCATCCTCCTCTTAACAAGTGGAAGAATATATGTATGTGTGGAGTAACATAAAAGAACCAAGCAAGCTTAACGAATTGCTTGCCACATTGAACAATTCTATCCGCTAAATTAAGGTGTATATGGCAATTACTTGTAATGGTTTAGGTCTAAAGATGCCCCTGAGAGGGCAAAGAAAAGTCCAATAAATAAATACAAATCCATAGAGGCACTTCTATCTTGATGGGAGGGTAATGTTTGAGGAAGAAAATGTCCTCATAATGTATACAAGTGGTCACAGCATTGTAGTATGAAAACAAAGTAAACCTAATATACCATTGCTGTTCCAGTAATCAGATCTCAACCTAATTAAGCACAAATGGGAGATTTTAGAATAGCAATAGGAGGTAATATTTTCCACTACCATAAAAAAAAAAAAACATCAATTGATGGAACTTATTTCTGAAGAATCATGTTGCATCCTCTTAAAAGTTACACACTTGTAGCTGCTATGCCACTATGCAATTAATCTGTTCTGGTGTATAAAGGCACTTCTAAGAAACTTTATCAACATTTATATTGGCAAGTTACCTGTACATATTCATATGTTTTAGATAAATTGTAGCTGTAAATTTGGATCAGAAGAATGGATATTATAATTTCACATATACTTCCAAAAAAAGTAGCATAGCCACTAAATTCTCAAAGTTAGACAATTGTGTTAGGAAGCTTTAAAAACTGGTATAGTATTAACTCGTATGGGCGACATATGATCTGGGTTTTGAAAGTTTTTACACAATATTATAAATATCAACAAGAATATAATTTGGTAATAAAGTAAATGTTACTATTTAGTTTTGTTATGCATGGATATCAAAACATAATTAAAAAAACAAACACAGTATAACATACAGATCAATTACTACTCATTTTATAAACAATCTCATGCAGTGTCATAAACCTAGAACGTACCAGGTCAAAAAGTTGTGGTTCTTACTTTTAAAATTTATTGATGTCATTTAGAAAGTCTAATGTTCTCTAAATCTTGACAGTTTCTAGGATAGCTTTTTCAAATGAGTTTGGCAACAGCTTAAGCAACAACATTTGCATTTCAGTTGCGTGTAATAGATCACATCTCGCTTTAAAATGACACTGAGTCACATAATCCAGGAGGCATCAAGAGATGCACTACACTTAGCATTAACAAGACCTTAAGTAAGCTATCCTAGCCAAAACTCAGCACAAACCCCTTCTGTTAACCCAAGTAAGGTATTCATTCTGTGTACTAAACAAAAATGCATCAATTATTAGACAGTGAGCTCATCAGACAAGTCTTACTGAAATCATTTCTTCACACAATGCATAAATAATATATGTTGCAATAGTCTATTTTAATGAATTATGTAAATTAACACCACGTCCTTGCTTACAAAATCAAAAACATTTACAATCATATGGTTTCTGTAAAATAAAAAATGATTAATTAGAGAATAAAATATCATTTTAAATATATATATATATATATATATATATATATATATATATATATATATATATATATATATATATATACACACATACATATATATACATACATATATATATATATACACATATATATGTTTGAGATGCAGGAAATGTAGCAGCACGTTTTAAATTAAACCTTCCTGTCTCCAAGTTAAACCTCACACATCAAAAGGCCTGATTGAATATGTATTCCGAAAGTTCTGATGAGGACACATGTTACACAGAACAACAAAAAGACCCACAACAAGCCACTTCCCCAAATCACAATACACCAAAGGCTTGGTAAACACAGGCTCATTGTATCAGATATATACATCATAAATAGGCATTTCCTATAGCAAGGTTAGACAAGAGACAAATTTCTTCCCCTGGTCTCAGAAATAACGATTTCCTGTCTTACAATATACACAATATCAAATAATAAGTGCAAATTTAATTACATAAATAAGTTCTCTGCGCTATTTGCCTCAAATAAATTTTTACCAAAAGTTGTTTAATAGTGATCCAGTCACACCTTGGGCTGTGGAATAGGAGCTGTCTTAAGTCAAGTAGGGGAGGATGGTTGTGAACGCCCAGTGGGATATCTCTCCCGGAAACTTGTTGATCGCGAGATAGCATATGTCACTATTGAAAAGGAGTGGGGCCATGGTTTGGGCTCTCAAAAAGTTGCAGCCGCACTAATATGGATGCGAGTTTTCGGTGGTCACAGATCATAATCCCCTTAGTTGGCTACAAAGCACTGCAGGAGACAATACACAGTTGCTGAGATGGAGCTTGGCCCTACAACTGTATAACTTTGCCATATCTCACAAAAAGTGTAAAGATCACGGGAACGCGGATTGCCTGTCTCATCTGCAGGAACCAGACACCAAGTCTCGTGACATCCCTGGAGCTGTCCAGCCAGCTTCTCACACCACGGGGTACACGGACTAAAAAGTGGAGGGGAGGAGTGTAAAGAAACAGGCATGGTGTATGGAACTAGTGTCACAACCCTTTATTGTAATCCATACCTGGTCTGCAATTTTTAGCCATGTTGTTATCAGGAAGTGTCAGTGATGAAACTGTAACATCTCCTTGGAAAAGTACTTCAGTGGTTAAATTCCATCTCCACAGGGAACACTCAGGAGTTGTTATTTCTGTTTGCTCCCTATTGTCCACTAATGAGCTCTACAGACAGCCAGGAGCTGGACCCAGTAGTGGTCATCTGAGGGAGGACACCTGGGGAGGTAGGGGAGGGGGCTGAAGAGTGTGAGAAGCCCACCAATCGAGACCTTTTGCAACTTAAAAAATAAATGCATACATAAATTGCTTTTTGGATAAACGCATCATGCGTATTCAAAATCCTGCCAGCTTTTAAATAGCCAAAAACTGGAAAAGTATTAAATAATATTTGGTTTATATCCTCTATGGAATACACCTCAAGTATGCAATCAAACACTATTATCCACCTCCTAAAAAAATGTTTAAACCATGGTAGAATTATGTCAGCACATAACCCTTCCAGGAACCAATTATCTCTGTCACCTCTACATCCCCACATTTTGGATGTCACCAACAACTTTACGTTCACACCCCCAAGTGGTTATGTCCATCTACTCCGAATTGGGGAAAAAAAAGTAGAGAGAGGGAGAAAAAAAAAAGACAATGCTAACCTGATTTAAATCTATGTACTGACTTCAGTAATCTGTCACATTTTACGTTTATTGATCCTGACATTGCAATAAAAATATAAAAAGGCAGTGAAAGAGAGTTTCCACCTAATGTTTTGTCTGCATCATACACTGCATCTTTTTTGTGGCCTCCTGAGAACAAGAGTGGTGGGATGACCTTTACAAAGTGGTCACATTTTTTTCTAGCTAGCGAAACAAGCTATCTGCTTGCTAACGAAGATGATAATGACAGACACATATAAATTGCAGCAAATTGCACTGTATTCTGGCATTCGCGCACCTCTGGCCTGGGAATGGAACAATTTATTAACAGGATTAGCTGTACCTCTCCAAGGCCCAGCCACCATACAGCGTGTGGCCACTGGTCATACAGATCCATCCCCCCCGCCTCGGGTTACCTCCGTTTCCGACTGCCCATCGCGCACAGCCAAAATTGTGTGCCACAGATGGTATGCCCAGATACAGCAACAGTAACTCCCATCATCCAGTGTGGAACAGAAGACTATGTGAAGCTTCTGTCTGAAGGGTCTGTGTGCTGTCTCCAGAGGCGAGTCATCTCGCACAGAAAAATGTGTTATTATTTAATGGTAGTGTGTATGTAGTGTAGTGATGTGTGTGTGCGTAATATGAACTGTACTAATTCATTATATTATAAGGCATAGTAGGAACTGGAGACAGGGACACTGCTGTGGCACAATATGAATTGGGGGTACTTTGTGGCATAATTTTAACGAGGGGCACTACTGTGGCACAATATGAATTTGGGACACTTGTGTGGTACAATAGGAATTGGGGGCACTGCTGTGGGATAATATGAACTTATGACACTACTCTGTGGCATAATAGGAAGTTGAGGCACTGCTGTGTGGGATAACATGAATTAGGGGCACTACTGTGTGGCACAATAGGAAGTTGGGGTACTGCTGTGTGGGATAACATGAATTAGGGACACTACTGTGTGGCATAATATGAACTCGGGGCACTACTGTGCGGCACAATATAATCTGGGGGCACTTCTAGATACCTTGCCCTCTAGACACAACCCTCCAGTGGCGCCCTGCAGTGCAGAGTATCCTTCTCTAGGTTTCCCTTGGTGCAGACCCTAATGTACTGCGCATGCTTGCGTGTAACGTGGGGCATGCACAACATGATATGCGTGCCATCCCACGTGTGATTGTAGCAAGAGAGGTAGATAGAAGAGTCTGCCATTGAAATGCAATAATGCAAAATGGAAAGAGGTAAGTGTGGGGGGAAGAAAGGGTTTGTAATATCGGTAGAGATGTTGGTTAATAATTTAATGGTGCGGTGGGGATAAATCACTTAATGGTGCGTGTCTAATGTTTATTAGAGTATGTGCATAAGATATCTGGGTCTTTAGGTGTGTCAACAGATGTTGTATCTCTGCACCTTTTGTTGTGTGTATACACAACTCTCTTCTATTAAATATTACTATTCATTTGGGAAGGTTTGTCACCAGTGGTCTGAGATTTGGTAACTTTATGGATCAAGTCAATTAAACGAATTGGGCATACAGAGTTGTGCACACTTGTTATACCAAATGTGCCCACTCAATGTTAGCTGTAAATGTCTGTGTGTTACATGGCAAAAGAGGCATTTAGCTGGTTTACATGTGGAATTTAATTATTCCCCCCAGGAACACACTTAGAGCGGTTTGATCTCATTTAAAGAGGAGGGTGAGAGTTGTGGTGGGAATTATCATTTAATGTTAGGTGGAAACTATTAATTAACTGGTGGGATGATGGTTGAGGTTGAGTATATAAATTTAATGGTGGGGGGATATTTAATTTAATAGCGGGGTCATGGTAATGCCTATTAATTTAAGGTGGAGTGATTGGACAAATAATGTTAATGACCAATTAATGTTTGATGATGGGGTGTTTGCAGGATTATTAATTGAACGTGGAGCGGAGTTTGGGGAGGGCTATTTGTTAAATGTGAATACTAATTATTTAATGTCTGGGCTGTGTGGAAGGAAATGTGTGTATTTATTAATTGTGATATTGATTTAATGTTGAGGCTGCTTGCAGATTGGGACACCAAATTATTTAACGTGGGTTCTGCATGCTACTGAATAATCATCTGGTTTGGTTGGGGGATCTAGAGTGTTCACTCATTGCAAGGCTTTCCCTGTTTCATGTACCTATCCTTTTTCCAAACAGGGCCTCAACATTCCAAGATTCAGAAAAGCAACACAAGTTGGGAGAGCTACAAAAACAGGTAGGAAAGAGCAGGACAGTATGTAGCTGTCCTGATTCTGGTGGGACAGTCCTGATATTGGGTTACTTTCCACAGCTCTGCTCATGAAGGGGATGCTGCGAGCATATAAGAATAGTGCAAGCAGCATTGTCCATGTATTTGAAGTTGATGGAAAAGAGTTGGAGATTAGACTAGCAGTGGATAAAATTCACATCATGATTTTTCTGCAATTTTTGTGCACAGGACATATAATTATCACATTCAGCAACTAAAATTACAGAGGAGATGAATTATTTCCGCCTTTCCTCTTTATAGCCAAATTAGGGTTCACATTAAGTTCTCCATTAGGTAGTTTTAAAATAAGGATTTGGTGCATTCCTATTAAAGCAGAACGAGACTACATTTCTCCAACCCAAAGTGCAGGATTTATCAAAACGTATAGGAAATGTTTGTTGAAGTTACTACTGCTAATTAAAGTCATTAGATATAGTTCATATACTTTTTTCAACTGAAAATTAATAGTGTAACAATATGTTCAATAAAGTTTTGGTGATAACTGGTTAAGATAAGATCATACGGAAGACAAACACAGGAATTGCAAACTTTCTACCATAGTACAGATGCACACATGCAGCCTTTATATGTCATTTCTCATGTAAACATAGAGGGACAAAAAAATTATATTCAGGGCTTTAGTGCAGTAATAAAATTTTAAAGGCCAGTAATGATTTTGTGTCTATATTATTCACTGGAAGAGTATTGTGGACTTCTATTCAGGCCCCTTGCACTTTGGAAAATACTTAATGTATTTATATTCCTATAGAGCCAGATTTCTTTTTGAATTTATTTAATAAGTCATTAAAATGACATAATGAGAAATCTGATCATATCCAAACAGAGAATGTGCAATCAATAAGACTATAATAGGATATACTGGAAATTAACAGTCTGTCAAAAAATCCAGGTTAAAGTACTTACTTACTTGCAGTGATATTCTTCTACAAAAAGTGTGCAAGGTTAGGCTTGGATGTACAGTTAAAAGGTAATAACCCAAAATCAAGAGAACTCACTTCTAACCCCAGTTGCTACATAGTCCATACAGGCCTAGCCTAGTGGGGATATTCTTATACAGAAAGTATAGCAATTTACTTTCTGTAGCACCCGTGACAGACAGTGAATTCCTAATATTTGCTATTACAAATTTATTGATTGTACAGTTTCTATAGGATATGATGAATTTTTTCAAAATGTCATTTTAAAGTTTTATTTAAAAAACGAACAAAAAAACACAACACTATTTTTATGCGGCTTCATGAGGAACAGGGTAGGTATATTTTCTATAGTCCAGAATGTAACAATAGTCTTCAAAATGAGTTTTAAAGGTTGGCCCCCTGTCACAATATTGTGTGATTAATGAGTGTAAGCCAACGTAAAATGTTTTCAAATGTGTTAAAGGTCCGTTAAATCCTACTGTTGGCAAACAGATTGGTTACTTTGCTAACCAGAATTCAGTACATAAAACAACAATAATGACCAGAAAATCCCAACCATTTAGAAGTTGGGAACATCAACAAATAAAATAAACATTTAAGAAATTGGTTGAGTTTCTTTTCTAAACATAAAAATACTTTGCAGGACTGTACCTAGTATGCATGGAAATAAATATTTAAAATGGAATGGAAATGTACCTCATTCTGAAGCTCATCATTGCTTTTTTGAGATGCCAGCATTTCGAATATAGTGTTGCACAAATCTTCGACCGTGGGACCTCCAGCATTACTTTGTAAACTATGAGCCACATATAGCGCCACTTCATCATACAGTAAAGAGCCACCATCTTCATTTGGTCTTGTACTGGTAACAGATGTGCTTTGAGAATGTTCTTTGAGGCCCTTATGAAATTTCAAGAAGTCTAAACTGATTTCATTGTTTATTTCGAGACTGCCATCTAATGGAATACCTGGTGTCTCTTCTAGTTCATACATTTCAAGGGAGAATTTCACATTTTTCCCAAATGACACAGTTTCCTCAACACCGTTTTCTTGAAAAAGCAGTTTGAGTTTCTTAAGCTGCTCATCACTCAACAGTGATAAAATTTTATACGTGGCGTTACAAGCTGCTGTTGCACATGTTGATGGAAATGGACCAAACATATGTTTGATGGCCTTGGTTTCATCGTGACTGACACTTTCTTTACCATAGAAGGTCTTGAAGAGAAACACAGACCCACATTCAATTGCCTCCTGTCCATGGTCAGTCCCAACTGCAAGAAAGCAAAGCAATTATTTTGACATGCTACATGTGTTTATGATTTAAAGTAATGTGTGCCATCTCCCCTGTAATAACTTAAACCTTTCACTTCAAGTCACAAGCACTACAATAAAAATGACAACCTGTGAGAATTACAACCCCAAAGTCACCCTTATGTAAATATTTAAGTCTGAATTATTGAACCAAGGATCAGGAGATTGAAATTCACTTGCTGCAGAACAAGCAAGCGAGGTTCTCCTCTCTCCTGACTAGCCAGGTGAAAAATTACCAAGTTGAAATCACAGCACATCATGAATTTCAAAGAATTTGTCTTTAACAAAAAGTAATTTACCGATCTGTTTTGCAGCCTGTAATATTTCTTTTAGACCATCGTTTATTGCTTCATGCTCCTTGTCCACAATGCCAGTGACAAATTGAGTTATTTTCTTCCAAGTAAGGTCAGATTCCAAAAGTTGTTCACGCAACTTCGATCTTTTGTTCTGTAAAAATAATGCAGTATAGTTCGAAGAAATGTGTCCATTCAAACAGCTTCAAAATGAAATGTTTCGAGAGAAAATGTGTAATCAAAAGTGTAAATGCTAGCCTGCTTAAAATAACTATTGTTTTAAAAGGGTTTTTCTGCAAAGTCAAATTCTGACATTTTGTTAAGCAATTTAGAAACCAGCACTGTGAACAGAAAAAAAAAATCTACAAGAAATGAATTTAATTAAGATATAAATATCTTTTAATCTACTTAATACTTTCTATGGTGCCGTCTCTTTATTATATTAGGCAGGAATAGCCGTTACTGATGTTACTATTGACTAAGGAGATATTTTGCTACCGAGTAGACCATAAACATAGCAAACATAACAGATGTAATATAAAGACACATCAAATTCATACAGACTTTTACAAAAGAGTTTTCCCAACACTAAACCAATTCCAAACCTAATTTGCATATTAACCTTTAATATGAGTGATCTAAATAACACAAGAATAAGGATTTGGTAGACCCTAAAAGTTTTGCTAAAAATTATTAGTATTTGGCTAAATACCAGTTACAACACATAAAATAGCTCTGGATTACATTTCTGGCAGCAGAGAATCAACTAGCACTTTATAATGGTTCCCTTTTAAATTATAGAAGTGCAAAAATATATTTTTACATTTACAAACTGCAGGTTGATCTAATGCTGACACAAGAGTTTTTCACAGCTGTTTACCACAATACATAACATATTCTACTATCAATGAGTCATTCAGAATGTTTATCACTTTGCGTCTCGTATAAAACAATTTACCATCAAGTCTGTCGAGTCCCCCCTGTAATCATCTTGCCTGGTGACATTTGAAAAGGAGCGCAGCGCTCCTGTGAGACGAGGTAAAACCATCTCTTTCTTATTCAGTGATCCATAGGATGAAAAATAGGATTTTGCTCTAACTTGTAACACCTAAAATGAAACAGTGGAATAATGTTTTATAAGAGGTAAAATAAAAATAATAAATAAATTAAAAAAGAAAGAAGAAAACAAGCATGAAGCTATTCTACAAACAGCAATAAAACACAGAGTGGTCAAAATATACATATATGTATATTTTGTTTATTTTTCCTATTAGTTTCAGGCAGCTGTGATGATATATATACACACCTATACATAACAACTGGTGAAGCAATCGTTATCCCAAATGTCCCAAACTAGGAGTACAGACAACCAAGAAACCCTCTGTATGAGGGGCCACCCTCTGGGAATGAGTCATTAAAGAGAGCAAGGCAAAAAAAAGAGCACATTTGATCGTGGACAAACCATGTTACATTGCAAGGGGTGCAAAATAGTTTATTATGTTGCACATAAAGAAAATACTGGCTTTTTTTGTCATGTAGCACACAAATAACTTTATTTTTACATTAAATTTGAAAATTGGATCTAGGGCATGCCCTATCCAGACTATAAATCTGTCCCCACATTTTAAATTTACCTCCCCCTCCAATGCAACATGGTTTTGCCAAGGTGCAAAGTTACTCCTTTTTTGCTTTGCTCTCCTTAATGACTCAGGCCCTCTGAGCCTAGATGTGCGGAAATGTAATCCCGCAGTGCAAATGCTGTTTCATGAGAATGCACAGCTCTTTTTATGATAAACCACACGGATTTGCAGGACAAGATGGCAGAATACGCACAGGTGTCAAACTTTCCTCTGCTTGATGGGAGTATTTGGGTAAAGCCAGGGCATGTTTAAATCAGATAAAGGGTAGAGAGGGTGCCTTAACAGGGGTATTTCCTGCTCTGTGATAGAGTGCATGGCCCTTCCCCCCCCCCTGTATCCCTATACATTCAATAACACTTATTTTGCAACCTCCTGTTTGACTACTACAGGAAAGCACATTTCTAGATTCATCTTGAACAATGTACTGAAAATTGTAATAACACATAACAGTCCTGATGTCATCTCACTATGATCAATACGTTAAGACATAAATAAGGGTAACTCTGTAGTGTAAAAAGGTAAATAATAAACTGATTGAAAAGGGTAGCTTGAACTTATGTGATGTGACATTTTTACCATTTCCACTCTGCTTAGTTTCAAGTCTGCAACCCACTGAACCAGGGTTCCAGTTTAGAAGGGTATTTTCAGAGGGCAAGCAAGTAAAAGTTCTGGTTTCAATTTAAGTCTTTCTGATCTGCACAAAACAAATTGTTTAGTTTTGTGCCAAATTATCCTTTACGTGTTACATTTATGTGATAATAGCTGTTTAACACATTAAAGTTTTAAAACTACAGGCACAAAACTTGCAAAACAGAAAAAGAGAAAAAGTAATATGGATGTTACTGGGGAAGCCTAGATAATGCATCATCAAGAAGCTAGTCAGATCCCGTTCACATTGCACGTTTCACGGGTCGACCCACCTTTTTTGAGGTTATTTAAAGGGGACTTTTTTTTTCTGCAAACAAAGATGAGGCCAAAGTGGGTGGTGACTGTTCACAGCATTGCTTTAATCATGGCCGACGGGTCACTATTGTGTAGCCTGAGGTTCCTGCTTTATTGCGTTGTTTGGCTGTTTTATAAAGCAAATGAGAGATTAATGTAGCTGCTAATACTATGCTACCTTCAAGCGTTCAATGAAAACCCACCTCTTCAGACAAGGTTATGATATTCCTCAACCATCATCTTAATTTCTCTAGATTACCCTATTACCATCCTCTACACTGGTAACGCAAGACAACAACCCTCTGACCAACATTGCCACACACACAGCCCACTCAATACTTTTACCTTTGCAGTCTAGCAGGTCCATTGTGCTATATGATGTAGCACATGCCCTTGTGTTTCTAACTCCCATTGTCCCATAGATTATAAGCTTTCGAGCAGGGTTCTCTTAGCTCTCTGTCTGTATGTATTACCCAGTATTGTCTTATCAATGTTTGTTCCCAATTGTAAAGCGCTACGGAATTTGCTGGCGCTATATAAATAAATGTTGATGATGATGATGATGACAGTGTAATTCCTGGAGGAGAAAGGAGCAAATTATGGCACAGAGAATACTTGACGTCTTTATTTGCGCAGGAGAGCTTTTGTCAGGGCCAGCATTTCTTTCATATTGAGAATCAGTACAGCAACTAACCAAATAATGTGGGCTAGAGAACGCAGTCACGGAGAAGCATTCTGGTCTACTGTGGAAGCTTTTGAGGACCAGCAGTGGATGGCACACTTCCGTATATGTCACATGGAACATTTCAGTATGTACTGGACATTATAACCCCATCACTTTCTAGCCAGACCACTAACTTCCGAAAACCCATTGCACAAAGTAGAAGACTAGCAATTGTGTTGTGGTGCTATGCTACCCCCGGTGAATACCACACAATCTCCTGCTTGTTTGTCATGCACAACCCTGGTGTGATTTCTGCTCCTCAGTATTGAGTGCCACACAGATTTCCCAAAATATGAAATATGAAGACATTTTCCTTGAAGTTCATATTTCTATATACCTGTATAGGCAGCCTTCAAATGATGCCTTTGTCTGCAAGGATGTCAAGCTGTGAACTGCTCCAGAAAGTCTATTCAGACGTCAAAAAAATTAACTTTTGTCAGGAAATAGCTCACCTCAAGGGCCTTTAAAGCTGCTACAAGTGACACTACTATCGTCCAACACGTGTATGTTTGTTTATTTGGTGGCTCTGCACATCGAACAGTCCTTCTGACTTCACATTTTACACTTTAGTAGCTCTATTTATCAATAGATTCATTTGATATACCATATTTACACTGCAGTTATGATTTAGGCCTAATTCCCTATAATTATGTGATGGTTTAACCCTGATAAATAACTTTAAGTTCTCTATATGTTCACAACAGAGTGGTTTTCCACTTTAAAGTTAGGATTGTACACAAATAACTGCTTTTCCAGCACAGAGGCTGTGAACACAAACCTGCTAATGAATGGATGAAAGGTACTCCACTAATCAGCAGCTGCAATAACACCATCATTTTATGATAAAGACACATGGGCATTTGCTTTGCAATATCACCAACGTCCATACAGCTTTTGCTCCTAAATAAGCTAGCATTTTACATTAATTCACAAGCAAAAATCTGTTTTCAAAACAAATCAAAATCAAACATATCTACCAAAATAAAAATAGACAGAGGGTGGGCTCCTCAAATATGGTTTAACTAGGAAAAACTGCATTATGTATGAAAACAAGAGCAACAAGCTTTTTTAAAAGCTGCTACCAATGTGTAAAGAAGACTGAAACTTTTCATATTGCTAAGAAACATAATTTCACAAAATGTGTAACTTCCAGAGATAGGGATTTTATCTGAAAGTTTCTGGTCAGTAGTACAGTTCTGGCAAGTGAGGCAGTGGTGATGCATGTGTTGTCAACACTGAGAAGAGGGGGAATGAAAGGTTAGTGACAGAGTGAAGGGTAGTAAAATTGGATTTCAGTTTTTGTCATATTAAGCTTGAGGCTGCTGGATTTCATCCAGCAGGAAACAGAGGAAAGACTGAAATATGAGCTATGACCTGTAAAGGTGAACAAAAGGAAAATATGGGAGGTATTTGGAGATTATTATTTCTATATGTACAATGCAGTCAGCAATGAAGATGCTCAAAAAAAAAGAAAAGTAAAAAGCTGCCCAAGACTCATTTCACAAACAAGCACATTTTTATCTAACAATAATAATTAACACTCCTGAGCCTGAAACCACTCACCAGCACCTGTTAAAGCCAACTAACATAATTAAAACATTTTCAGAAATACTGTGGTTTAGATGGAATACATTGGATAAGCTCTGTGTACTACATCCCCATAATTTTCTTCTCACAAGTAAACAACTCAAGGAAAACAGGCCTGTTTATAAGATCTAAAAGACTAAAATTATTGCAATTTTGCACCAACTGTTAGTAGTGTAACTCTCTCTGCTCAGTTGCTGGCACTCCTGAACCTATGGTCACGGCTCCAAGAGAGTTGAACAAGCACTGATCAATCATCATCTGAGGACCAGAAGTAAATCAGCATTCACCATCACCCTGTACTGGATGCTCAGAGCTCACTACTACCACACTATCCTATGTGCAGGTCATTGTCAGGCATTTTATGCTATGTTATTATGCAACACTCACAACAAAATGAGCACTAGAGAAGCTCAGGCTTGGTTCTCCGAGAACCGAACACAGCCGAACTTAGCATATCTGAGTACCGAGCGAGCCGACTCTGTACTATAGCGCCATTTCACAGAGGGACGCAGAAGGGGTAGCACAGTCTGTAAAGCAGTTGGGCAGCAACATAGATAGAATAGAAAGAGGAGGGGTAGTAGTATTCAACAAAGTCTACAGTGACATTCAGGAGAGCTCCATTGCTCTATTGATAAATGTCATAGCTGAAATAGAATAAGGCAGGCTTGGACTTCTAAATATGCAGTCGCATAATGTACAGTGTTATATAGGTAACACAAAGAAGAGAGCTCCATTGCTAATTGTCATTGCTGAAATACAAATACTAGACCTGGCTGGCTTTTCTTCTGAATTTGCAGTCAAAGTGTACGGTGTTATAAAAATGGATTCACAGTCGTACACAGAAGAGCAGGAACACCAAGCAGCTGCTGCCACCAGTCATGATAATAGTAATCCCTCTACATCATCTATGTAAAAGTGCATAGTGTTTTTTAAGTCAGGGAAACAAAAATGTAAAAAATAACACCTTTTACCTTGGTCAAGAAAAAAAGACCTGTAATTCTGGCAAAGTTTTCTGCAGGAAAAAATAAAATTGCCAACATGATATTTTACACACGCAGTGGCAAAGAAAGAATGAGGCCTTCGCCTCTCTCTAGGAGTGCGAGTTCTGCAACTGTCACTAAGGCATTTTCTTGTAAGGTCATTCGGACTCCAGAAATAGTGTCTAAATACTTTCACGTGTAAAAGCTGAGCTGGAAGAAGACAGTAAGGCATTAGAGGAAAATGTATGTTCAGATTCAGAAATTACACAAATCCCTGTGGAGAGTCCATCCATGAGTGCTGTGTGTAATCATGACTATTCTGATAGTGTACCCATAAAGAAGGCCCCTTTCAGCATTTCTGCAGATGTGTGCCTGAACAGCCCGGGTCACCATGTAGCCGGTGATACTCCAATTGAGGATGCCACTTTGGAATTGCAATGATGAGGGGGATATTTGTGTAGCCGACGACTGCACTAATGAGGATGTTGATGAGGATGATGTTGTTTGTGTAAGTCCTGCACCGGTGGAAGCAGTTCTGGCCCGTGATAAGAAGAAGGCCATTGTCATACCTGGACATAAGATTAAAAATTCCACCTCTTATGTGTGGAATTATTTTTACCCAAATCCTGACAACAGTTGTCTATAGCCATTTGTAAGGTATGTAAAGCCACAGTCAGTTAGGGTAGGGACCTTAACCATCTAGGAACATCCATGTTAAGTCATTTGAAGCGAGTTCATGGCAAGCTGTTGGGAAAATCAGAAACTTATGCTAAAAAAATAACAACAAGTAGTCCATCATCAGCTTAGGACCCTTCTCTCACCTACATCCCGATGCCTGCAATCTACACCCACAACACCGTACTCATCAATATCCTCAGTAGTGATTGGAGTTAGTCCTGCATCCAAGTTGCTAAGGCTAGATGACTCCTCAACTATCCCGGATTCCTCAATCTTGAGCGTTAGTCCAACTGCTGCTGCTGTTGTTGTTGCTGCTGGGGGTGAATCTTCATCCCAGAAGCAGACCAAGAAGACGACTACTAGTAGTTTACAACAATTGACTGTTAAACAATCCTTTACAAGAGGAAGCAAGTATGTAAGCGGTCAACCAGTCGCAAAGTGGATCACAGACGCCATGGCGACTATGCTAGTATTAGATCTACATCCAATATCCACTATTAATGCAGCTGGTTTTAGACAGTTACTTGAGGTCCTGTGTCCCCATTACCAAACTCCATTATGACACCATTTTAGTAGAAAAGCTATTCCTCACCTCTACCAGAAGGTTTGTAAAAATGTAATTATTGGGCTACAAATGCCATTCTACCCACTGTACACTTAACCATAGATATAGAGACAAGCGGAACTGGGCAAACCAAAGATTATATGAATGTGACAGCCCACTGGGTTGGTGATTCGCCTTCACCAGCAGCAACATGTACCCAAGTACGTCACATTTGTCAGAGGTAGGCTACTCTGTGTATCACCAGCTTCACTAAGAGACATACAGCGGACAAAAACTAAGGGATGGCATTGCAACATGGTTTATCCCGCTTGGACTCTCCTCAGGATATGTCATTTCTGAAAACGCCACCAATATTGTGAGAGCATTACAGCTGGGTGAATTCCATCAAATTCCCTGTTTTGCTCACACAATAAACTTGGTGGTGCAGATCTTTTTAAAAAATGATAGGGACATGCAGGAGATGCTGTCTGTGGCCCGTAAAATATCTGGACATTTCCGGCATTCGACAACAGTGTGTAGGAGGTTGCAGTAGCTGCAACAGCAATTTAATTTGCCCTGCCACCAACTGAAGACAGGGGTGGTGACAAGGTGGAATTCCACCGTGTATATGCTTCTGTGGATGGAGAAACAGCTAAAGGCCATCCATGCTTACTCCACAAGCCATGACATTGGGAAAGGAGGGGGAAAGGTGGGGGGATGTATTTTAGTCAAGCGCAATGGAGAATACTTTCCGTGTTGTGGAAGGTGCTAAAACCATTCAAAGTAGTCATCTGTGAAGTGAGTTCAGACACTGCTAGCTTGAGTCTAATGATTCCCTTAGACTTTTGGAAAAGCAACTTTAGAAACTAAAGGAAATTAAACAAAGCAATTACGCTAAGTATGTCGGGCTTGTAGATTAAGTACTTTATTCGCTTCGCCAGGATCCAAGAGTTATAAAAATCTTGAAATCGAATCACTACATTTTGGCAACTGTGCTTGATCCTCGGTTTAAGAGCTATGTCTTCTCTTTGTTTTCAACTGACCCTGATCTGAAGAGTTGCAAGGAGCTCTTGGTGAGCAAGATTACAGCTCAAATATTACGTGACAGGACGGCGTCTCCTCCTTCAGATCCTCAGTCAACTGCTGCTAGGAAAAATCTTAGCTTTCCCAAGAGACCCAGGGATGATGCAGATGACTCTGCACCAAATTTTGATATCTGATCTGGTCTAAAAGAATTGACCAAAAAACGTGACACCTCTGCCGTAACTCCACCTGCTCCTACAATCAGCATCCAAAGGATGGTGGAGGATTATTTTCACAACAGCATAGACTTCTGTAATGGTGGATTCCAGCGGTGATGAATTAATAATGTGTGAGGATGATGTACACATTGATGAGGATAAAGCTGATGAGAACAACATCTTGCCACAGTAGAGTTAATTAACAGCACTGTTACCTTAGGTGCCTTAAGCCCATTGTTACCTTGTTTTGTGGGGGCCCAAACAAACCAAGCACTTCAGCCACAAAAGTGCCACTCCTTGTGGTTGAAGTGCTTGGTTTGTTAAAGTGTGCATGTCCTTTTTAAGATCCAACATAAGGGTGGATGAGAGGGCCCAAGGACAATTCCAACTTGCAACAATTTTCTTTTCTGTCACTGCTGTGTGCCAATGTGTCCTAGATGTGCTAGGAACTGCGGTGTGTTTGACTCATTGCTTTGTCGCTTAGCATCAAGCAGGGTCGCTGCAGTATTTGTCCGAAAGTGTATGAAAATAATATTGTGACCTGTGAGGTGGTCAAAATTAACTGCAAATGACTTGAAATTAGTGCTATTGAGGTTAATAATGTAGGAATAAAAAAGAGCAAAATTAGGTGATTTTAGCATATTTTAGTAATTTTTCTAAAAAATACAGATCCAAAACCAAAACCTGCGAGGGCAGTTTTGCCAAAAACCAAAACCAAAACAAAAACACAAAGCTAATCCAGATCCAAAACCAGTTCACAGGGGTCAGTGAGCATCTCTAATTTATAGATATCCAGCTTGCAGTTCCACCAAAGGGGCCACTGTGGTACTTCTCTCCTACCTGCCAGAGCTAGGCTCATTATTCCAGGATGCTGAGCACCTGTTCCTGGCCTATACAAAGGTGCCTGTCCTAGCAGCCTTTGCCAGTTCATCTGTTGCCTTGACCTCTGCTGGTTCTCCTGTGAATTATCCGGTTTGACTTTCTGGTTTTCACACCTCTTCCTGTGACTCCCGACTTGGCTTTGTTTTGACAACACCCACCGTTTGCATCCTGTTTCCAGTCACTCCTGTGCATTAGCCTGCAGACTATTGCATCCTATGTGTCATCTCTACTGTCTAGTGGTAATGCCTCGCAGACCAGTCACATCCGGTATCACAAAGATAATCCAGATCCAAAACCAGTTCACGGGGGTCAGTGAGCATCTCTAATGAGCACAGTTAATTAGTACAGGCAGCACAGTGCTGTGTTGCAAGTGTTCTCTGGGCTGCACATGACGTTAATCACTGAAATGCACCGAGTTGAGTAGCACCAAGTAAGAATTATTTACATGAAATGACACTTTTTTAAACTATGGGTCAGCATCCAAAACATGGGTTAAATGTCATTTAATGTGGATCTTTATACAATTAACTTTCTACTTCCAGCTGATTAATCAAAATGAAGCTGATTAGTAAAATGTTAATATTGTTATTTTGTATAAGTTTCCATGTCCTATTTGTTATATGAATTAATAATGCAAGCACAAGTAAAATAATTAGAATGAAATACATTATGAATTAAAATCTTAGCATTGAGTTGCAAAGCTGATTTGCAACAATGGAAGGGGTATTTATTTCTACAGACTTCCCTTATATGTTCTGATTTACTCCTATAGTACTTTGGTTGGGCTCCTCCAATCAGCAGCAGGTTTCACATTTGAACAGCTGCATCAGATTCCCCCCTAGGTTTTTCGCATAGATAACTGAAGATCATTGAAGCTAAACATGAAAGGTCCTGAAAACCTGCATGCGACAGGATCTTGCTTAAAGGAACTACTAGTGAGGGGCATACACCAGAATATATAATTAGAGAAAGCAGGGCATTTAACAAAAGGCTATAGAAATGTTGTATTTAGAGATGCTCTTATTATTTATGATGCAGCCAGATGTGCAATACTAAACATTGTTTTGTGTCTCTTGGCATCACAAAATGAAAACAATTCAATGGCATCAAAAACAAAAATAAAATTGTAGCACATCATCTCATCTCCTCACCATGACTTGCAGAGGCCTGATGTCTGGGACATTTGTCAGGTACTCCACAGCCCCTACTCAATGGTCATTTTTTTATGCCAAATGAGGTAGCAGAGGCTTGAAATTAAGCATTGTGATTACTCAAAACTTTGTGACAAGAACACAAAGTTTGATGCTCGACTACTATCAAAGCCGTGCTGCATCTCCTACTTTACAATGCAAATGTGATACCAATATGCTTGATATTAGTGGTAAAAAAAAAACCAGCATGTAGCAAACAAACAAAAACATTAGTTTTTCGGAGAGCATGAGTGATCCATACAATTTTTTTTAATTTAATTTTTCAATATAACAAGCGTATATTGAAACTATCTAAATTTTTAATATTGTACATTGAATACTAGATGTACTTATTTCTCCAAACATTGCATTAGAAATATAACTATAAATTTGTAACATAGCTCCCTGTGACAAATAGAATATATATCTTCAAATTAGTTTCACTAGCCGTTGACAGACTGCTAATAATTGAATTTATGAATGGCTCCTGCTCAGTGTAATTAAAAAACTATGTTCCTGTATGATAAGACGACGCTTGTTGCAAAAATAATCTTACACCGTTTAATCGGCATCGCTCAATGTATGGGCTGGGTACGTTCTTTTATAGTCGTTCTTGCGGTGGTCAGATTTCTATGTTTTTGTTATTCTAATCAGGATCTATTCCAGATGCAATACGCGGAGGTTATGAAGCTTGCAGGGATTACTTGTCAAATAGTACCAAAGCTATGCAAGAAGAACAGTAACAATACAGCAGTAATACAGTGATTATAAAAGGTTTTTAATTTTAGCTCCAAATAAAACAATGATTTAGTGTTCATAGCATACCCACTTGCATAATATACGCTACTAGCAAAAAGATAGATAGCCTCAGCGCCACATAATCGGTTTGGTTTCAAGACCCACTCGGAACAATAAGAGGTTAAACAAGACAGCTTATATGAAACGGAAGAAAATTAAGTCTATTTTAGAACTATACTTAAAATTAATGTACTTATGAATTAGGGAGGAAAGGAACACCATAAGATTATTTTAATTTGAGGTGGCATAGGGTAAAAACTTTTTTTTAAAATTTAACAGACATAAACATAAGTCTGATCCATATTCTGAGATTAACTAGTTGCTTGCGACATACATACAATTACTCTTTGATAGAATACCAAGTAACACATCAAAAATTTTTTAAAGCAACTATATTACTGTTGTACTGATTCAGCTGTGTAATATTGTTATTGCAACTAGCGTCTTATCATACAGGAATGTAGCTTTATTATTATACTGATCAGGAGGCATTCATAAATTCAATAAATAGCAGTCTGTCAACTGCTAGTAAAGCTACTTTGAAGATATATATTCTATATGTCACAGGGAGCTATATTACCCCAATGTTAAATTAGAATTATTTCTAATACATTATTATGGTCCATGCTATTTTTTAACATTGAATCCTCACAATAAACTGTTTTAATGCATATTAATACAGATAATTATATTTTATATGTACAGTAAATACCACTTTCCTTTCTCTTCGTCAATAACTGAGGTCTTTTCAAACTGTGCAGGGCCACAAAGTGAATCTACGCAAATACAGCTATGCACACCTATGACATTTTGTCACTTACTACTCATTATGACTGAAGAGGCGTGATGGAGGAGAGAGGGGGTGTGTTAAAGTAGCCAAGTACAATCATGACGCGTTCTCTCAATTCAAATTGGGAAAAAGACGCAGATAAGGCAGAAAAAAATAGTTTTATTTGTGGGTGGTCAGGGGCAGATTTACGTAATGGAAGATGATGATGACAATTGCCAGAACTAGTGAATTACTTGTAAACAGATGTTTGCAAATAACTTGCAGATGTTTATTGATACTTCACTAGTTGCTTCGTTATACATTGCGAGTGTGTTTTAGCAATAACATTCTTTTATTTTATTTTTGGAAAGCATGACTGGAAGATGTTACTGCATTATTAGATAGATTGTTCAAGATTAAATGATGCTTCATAGCATTTGAAACAAAAAAGAAAAGGTTTATTACATCGCAAGTGGAATGTAAGTGTCTGAAGGGTGTGTCTATAGTAATGCAAATGTATATGCTACTTATTCACATAAAGATGCATCCCCAAGTCTGAATACGGGTAGAAATACACTTTTTTTTTATTTTATGCACAACTTTTTCAATTGCAGTTTTTTGCAGCCCTTGACGAGTAAACAGCTGTTGTGCCCATGGTTTGTTCTTAATAAGTGTGGATAGGAAAAAGTGATTTTCATCTATGAAACTTTTGGATTCTGTATCCCTCAAAGAAGTGATGTAAGGTTAGCACGATAAACCAACCATAGACAACTTTAAAAACAAAATCTAATCCAGATAAAGAATTGGTCAGATCACATTTTGGAAATGGGGTCATTTCACATCAGTTCAACCAGGTGTGTCCACCACTCATCTCAGATTTTAACGAATTTTTTTTAGTTAAGAGAGTATGTCCAAAAAACTATTCTGCCACGTATCTTGACTGTCTGACCATTAGTTTTCGAAATATTGAATTTTCAATGTACTGAACTATTTAGTAATCACAGCTTATTTAGTCCAGTTTATTTGAAGTTAACAGTGTATTTTTAAGCAATCACCACGAAATTTGGACCCCTAAGATAACTTTTCCTCCCGAATCCACAAATCCAAACTAAATTACTGTATCTGCCTTCCGATTCGAGTTACAGCAAGCTTCTGGAATAGGATTTTAAAAAAACGCTATAGAACAGAGTACCATACTGATTTTTATTGTGGTAGTAATGTATACCTTTGTTCAGCACCTAATAAAATTTGGGAAATCTAATGTTTATTTAACCTAGCGTTTTAATTCTTTTCCAAAACCTTACATTTTTCCTGTAACTGGAAACATAAGGCAGATAAAGTATTTTGGTTTGGATTTGGGATTAAAAGTTACCTCATTGGTCCAAATTTTGTGGCAATTACTTAATAAACACCAGTGATACTTAAAATAAACTGTATTAAATAAGCCGCGATTAGTAAATAGTTTAATACAAAAAGCAATATTTCGGAAACACAATGGTCACACAGTCGAGATATTTGGCAGAATAGTTTTTTGGACATGCTCTTTAATAAAAAAAAATTGTTAAAATCTGAGATGGGTGGTGGACACATCTTGTTGAACTGATGTGGTACGAGCCAGGTACTAATTAAATAAGTTAAGAATATGCATTACGTTGGTCCGATTACTAATAATATTACCATGTTATTAGCATAGATAGATATATAGATAGATAGATGTACCACTAGCACCCCTGGGCTTGACTAAATTTTAGCCGGTACACTGATAGAAAAAGGTTGCTGACCCCTTGGGACAGGATGGACCGCCTATGCCACCCTGTATGTTGTTGCTGGGAACTGGCTGTGCTTACTGTGTCACCGTTCCCTTTCGTTATCCCAAATGCGCCCTCTAACTGCAGTAGGAGGGGCTTTCAAATGCTGCCACCACTGGACTCCTAACCAGCATCCAGTACCGGGTTTCTTCTGAGTAACTGATGCTGCTAGTGTACACCGTTACTGGTGTACCTGGGCTGGTACCCCTGACCTCTTCCTATGGATCAGGGTTGCTGTGGATGGATCCCCCGTGGCCAATCACAGTGACCAGAGCTGCTAGGTAGCGGGCAGAGTGGTGGTACCGGAAAGCTGGGTCCAAACCTCAGAAACAGCCTGGACCAGATTAGATTTTGGGTCTAATCTGTAGGTCACAGGGATAGAGAAGTTTCCAAGCAGGTCTTTGAAGCAAATGATGTTTATTTGCTCACCCTGGTTAAAGGTATCAGGAAGCAAGTCAAATAGAACAGGAATAACAATTTTCAATACAAGACAGTGTTTTTTATACAGATTTGAACACAGCCTCACAGGGTAAGCCAGCCCCCTGAGGTCTGACCTATTTTTAGAATAAGGATGCAGTTTGTTTACCCAAACATGGATTTACATGCAATGCAAAGCTAACAATATTTACACTTATCTGTGATATCCTAAAACTTGCTGTGATTTCCTGCATCTTGTTTTGGATGCAGGAAATCTAGTAGCCCGTCTAATTAAACCTTCCTGCGCCTTCAGGTGCTGGACCCTCACACATCAAAAGGTCTAATTAACATGAGATTAGCATGGGTCCTTTCTTCAGCCAGCTACAGAATACACATTGCCAAAGAAAGTTACAAAACCCCAATTAAGTAATTTCCATACTCCAAGATACACAAAAGACTTCCTCAACAAAGGCTTACTGTATCAGATAAATACCTCATAAATAATCCATTTCCTCTAGCAAAGTTAAAACAAACAAATTTCTTCCCCTGGTCCCAGAAATAAAGATATCTCCTTTACCAACATACACATAATGTCACAAATAAGTACATTTGCAATTATGTAAATAAGCACCCTGCGCTATTTCCTTTAAATAACTTTATACCATAAGTTATTTATAAGTGATCCACCCCCGATTTAGGAGCTCAGCAGAACTGAAGATATTTGAGATAAGCTGTTTATCAAAAGGAAGTTATTTGTTCCTACAAAAATCAGCCATTACCAGGCTTTCCAGCATGCGTTTGCCTAAAATGTGTGATTACAACAACTTGCAATAAGGTAGACGACAAGGTTATACAATATTAATATCTGCCTTCGCTTATCTCTAAATAACTTATAAAAGAAAATTCAGAGTGTTTGGGAACCGTTGTATGCCTACAAATATATATAATTGAAAAATGGCCCTCTCCAGATGTTTATTCCTTCATTCACAAAACCTAACCTTAATGTCCGATCCCTCTCCCCGAGACACCTAAAACACCCACAATTAGAAGTAATTTAGAAGTACTATAAAACATGAAGTAAGCACATTATATAGGAACAGAAAAAGTTTATGGTTCTGTACTTTAATATACTAGATTACTTGTGAAACATTCTAAGTATATATGGTTTCCCTGTTTAACTTTTTATTTTGTAAATATCTGGTAAAACGAATCAAAATTGACACATCTACAGTAGATGATCTGCTTACTATCAATACATTGTAACTTGTATATGCCACAAGTTAAGTTCACACTGTATCAACATGTATGTTTACTCAGTAATCTAAAAGTTTACAGCCCTAAGGATATTCAATTGGCCATGGTGTGCTGCCGGATATCACCACAACTGGCTGCGCAAGTTGCCAGCCATTACGTCAAGGAATCTCCACTCATTTTTCCTCCCACCTCTAGGAGATGCAAGGAAAAATGAGCAGAGATCCATCCTTAACACTATGCAATGTGTCTTCATGGACTGTTTCAGAGACACATCACACTGAAATGAATCTCCTCCCCTACAGTCCTAAATTATACCAAAATCAGGACACAGTGGATATAATAAACCATTATTCCACATTATCCCTGGTTATGACTCCACATGTTCCGATTTTTCCTGCATAATTATTCCCACCCAACATCTTTGAATTATAGGAAAGAACTATTGCCATGAAACATAACTGTACATATTAATGCATTTCAGAGTGTACTAAACATATTATTTGAAAAAAAACTTTATTTTATATTATTACCAGCACTCACATACTTTTACTTTCGGGCAGATTGATAATGTTGATATATACTAAAAGAGGACGTAGGGCACAGTCGCAGCTAGAAGTGACAGGCACCGGTGGTACACTGTGAAACATGAAGTGCATATAGACAGGTAGATGTGCACAATATGGGGAGTCTTACTTTTAGCACTGTCTCAGGACTACACAGTATAGTGGCAGTATGGTCGGCTCACTGCAGCACGGCGCCGGTCCGTTCGGTAGTGGCTAGATCCCTGTCAGGTACCTTCAGACGTCATATGACATCACCAGGCCATGTGACTGCATCGGTCACATGACACAGTGCGGGCAGGCTGCCGGATGTGTTCCCGTTTCTTTTTGCTGTGCAGGGGAGAGTAAGGTAAGAAAATGGGTTTATGGAGAAGGGGCATGTGTGAGTAAATGTGCTGGGCTGAGATGGGCATGTGTGACTAAAGGTTTAGGGCAGACATGGGCATGTGTGACTAAAGGCGCTGGACAGAGAGGGGACATGTGTGACTAAAGTCGCTGGACAGAGAGGGGACATGTGTGACTAAAGGCGCTGGACAGAGAGGGGACATGTGTGACTAAAGGCGCTGGACAGAGAGGGGGCATGTGTGACTAAAGTCGCTGGACAGAGAGGGGGCATGTGTGACTAAAGTCGCTGGACAGAGAGGGGGCATGTGTGACTAAAGTCGCTGGACAGAGAGGGGACATGTGTGACTAAAGGCGCTGGACAGAGAAGGGACATGTGTGACTAAAGGCGCTGGTCAGAGAGGGGACATGTGTGACTAAAGGTGCAGGGCAGAGAGGGGCATGTGTGTCTAAAGGTGCAGGGCAGAGAGGGGGCATGTGTGACTAAAGGTGCTGGACAGAGAGGACATGTGTGACTAAAGGCGCTGGGCAGAGAGGGGGCATGTGTGACTAAAGGCGCAGGGCAGAGAGGGGGCATGTGTGACTAAAGGTGCTGGGCAGAGAGGGGGCATGTGTGACTAAAGACGCTGGGCAGAGAGGGGGCATGTATGGCTAAAGATGCAGGGCGGAGAGGGGACATGTGTGACTAAAGGCGCTGGACAGAGAGGGGACATGTGTGACTGAAGGCGCTGGACAGAGAGGGGACATGTGTGACTAAAGCGCTGGGCAGAGAGGGGGCATGTGTGAAGGTGCTGGGCAGAGAGGGGGCATGTGTGAAGATGCTGGGCAGAGAGGGGGCATGTGTGTCTAAAGGTGCAGGGCAGAGAGGGGGCATGTGTGACTAAAGGTGCAGGGCAGAGAGGGGGCATATGTGACTAAAGGTGCTGGGCAGAGAGGGGGCATGTGTGACTAAAGGCGCTGGGCAGAGAGGGGGCATGTGTGACTAAAGGTGCAGGGCAGAGAGGGGGCATATGTGAACCTGCTGGGCAGAGGGGGGCATGTGTGACTGAAGCTGCTGGGCAGAGGGAGGCATGTGTGAAGGTGCAGGGCAGAGAGGGGGCATGTGTGAAGGTCCTGGGCACAGAGGGGCATGTGTGAAGGTCCTGGGCACAGAGGGGCATGTGTGAAGGTCCTGGGCACAGAGGGGCATGTGTGAAGGTCCTGGGCACAGAGGGACATGTGTGAAGGTCCTGGGCACAGAGGGGCATGTGTGAAGGTCCTGGGCACAGAGGGGCATGTGTGAAGGTCCTGGGCACAGAGGGGCATGTGTGAAGAACCTGGGCACAGAAGGGCATGTGTGAAGGTGCTGGGCAGAGAGGGGCTTGTTTGATTAAAGGTTTAGGGTAGAGAGGGGGCATGTGTGACTAAAGGTGCAGGGCAGAGAGGGGGCATATGTGAACCTGCTGGGCGGAGGGGGGCATGTGTGACTGAAGCTGCTGGGCAGAGGGAGGCATGTGTGAAGGTGCAGGGCAGAGAGGGGGCATGTGTGAAGGTCCTGGGCACAGAGGGGCATGTGTGAAGGTCCTGGGCACAGAGGGGCATGTGTGAAGGTCCTGGGCACAGAGGGACATGTGTGAAGGTCCTGGGCACAGAGGGGCATGTGTGAAGGTCCTGGGCACAGAGGGGCATGTGTGAAGAACCTGGGCACAGAAGGGCATGTGTGAAAATGCTGGGCAGAGGGGGGCGATGTGTGGCTAAAGATGTTGGGAAAAGGGGGGCATGTGTGACTAAAGGCGCTGGCCAGAGAGGGGGCATGTGTGAAGGTGCAGGGCAGAGAGGGGGCATGTGTGAAGGTGCAGGGCAGAGAGGGGGCATGTGTGAAGGTGCAGGGCAGAGAGGGGGCATGTGTGAAGGTGCAGGGCAGAGAGGGGGCAAGTGTGAAGGTCCTGGGCACAGAGGGGCAAGTGTGAAGGTCCTGGGCACAGAGGGGCATGTGTGAAGGTCCTGGGCACAGAGGGGCAAGTGTGAAGGTCCTGGGCACAGAGGGGCATGTGTGAAGGTCCTGGGCACAGAGGGGCATGTGTGACTAAAGGCGCTGGCCAGAGAGGGGGCATGTGTGAAGGTGCAGGGCAGAGAGGGGGCATGTGTGACGGTGCAGGGCAGAGAGGGGGCATGTGTGAAGGTGCAGGGCAGAGAAGGGGCATGTGTGAAGGTGCAGGGCACAGAGGGGCATGTGTGAAGGTCCTGGGCACAGAGGGGCATGTGTGAAGGTCCTGGGCACAGAGGGGCATGTGTGAAGGTCCTGGGCACAGAGGGGCATGTGTGAAGGTCCTGGGCACAGAGGGGCAAGTGTGAAGGTCCTGGGCACAGAGGGGCATGCGTGAAGGTCCTGGGCACAGAGGGGCATGTTTGATTAAAGGTTTGGGTAGAGAGGGGGCATGAGTGACTGAAGATTTAGGGCAGAGAGGGGACATGTGTGACTAAAGCTGCTGAGCAGAGGGGGGCATGTGTGACTAAAGGCGCTGGCCAGAGAGGGGGCATGTGTGACTAAAGCTGCTGGGAAGAGGGAGGCATATGTGACTAAAGCTGCTGGGCAGAGTGGGGGCATGTGTGGCTGAAGGTGCTGGGAAGAGAGTGGGGCATTTGTGGCTAAAGGTGCTGGGCAGAGAGGGGGGCATGTGTGACTAAAAGCTGCAAGTGGACAGAGAGGAGCAGGTGAGGGAGAAGCTTCTTTCCCACAAGGCCTCTTCTCAGCCAGCAGTACAATTTTATATTGTTAATCAACAATACCCTGACATCACTCACCAGCTTTCTCTGTATTCTCCATGACACATGCTCATTATCTTTTCCCTTACAGGCCACCTGCCCACAATCGTGTCTCATTGCGGCACACCTGCTTTTTCCTCACATGCTTCGGTGCCTCAATTCGTACACCTCTTACTTCAAAATGAAAAGAAGCACTTTTTATTTGAAAGAGCAATAGAGTCTTACCAGCAAACGAGATAATAATATAGAGACCATTATTGGCATAGATGTTGTGGTGTTGTTTTTTAAAAAATTTGTATCTAGTCACCTTTTAGTCAGATGATATTAGCATTACAAACCAGGGGCCTGATTCATTAAGGAACTTAAATTAAGAAGTTTCTGATTTAAGTCTCCTGGACAAATCCATGTTAGAATGCAAGGGGTGCAAATTAGTTTTCTGTTTTGCACATAAGTTAAATACTGACTGTTTTTTCGTGTAACACACAAATATCAACTTTAAATTTCAGTGTACAAATAAGCTATCAAGCATTTGTGTGCTACATGAAAGAACAGTCAGTATTTAACTTATGTGCAAAACAGAAAACTAATTTTCACCCCTTGCATTGTAACATGGTTTTGTCCAGGAGGCTTAAATAAGAAACTTCTTAATTTAAGTTCCTTAATGAATCAGGCGCCATGAGAATAATTGCTTTTGTCACAACACCGTATATAAAAAAAACTTCTCGATTATCTCACAAAAATAACAATACATCCAGTTTTCTATGCACTTTTTTTAGGTGGCATACTTCAGCCTTCTCACTTATCGATAACTTTAAATGTTGTTATATTTCAGGCATTCATTGCAGGACACCAGGAACCATTGGAGGATAGTATAGGGACCAGGCAAAAGGGCAATTTAAGGCACCCTAGAAGATCACTGACACTCCTCCTGCTCTATACCCATCTCCTGTTAGGCCTTCAGCTTAAAATAATTGCCCAGCATAGCAGGACATATTTTTTATTACTGGGGTGGTCTCCAAAGTCTGCGACTTAAGTGTCACAGCGCAGATGATTGTGCAATGCTCGGCGCAGGAGATTGAAGGTAATGAGGTGCTTATGCTAATACACCCCACCCCACCATGCTGGATTCCTCTGCAGGACCTGGCCATAGTCGCTACAGGGGTTCCCAGGCAGTGATTGTAGGAATGGCAGTGTTCTGTTGGTCAGCAAGACGGCGAGTGTTACCTTTTCCACACCACAGTGCTGGGAGATAGGTTTATTAAGTTGCTGTGGGCCACAGGAATGGCTAGCTTTTAGTGTTGGAGCAGGCTTTATGTTGATGAAATTAATATTGTATTTTAAAACCGCAAATTAACATTTTATTTTATATCAATATCCGTTTTTGCGCATTTGTTTTAAACATTCCAAAGCTAAAAAATGCTATTTAAATAATCATTTATTTTCTGACGCTTGCTTACAAATGTAAATAATGAATGCGAACGTTGTTATTAGGAGAAGGAAAAATAAAATGCCAGCGATCAGACAAGTGAAGCAGAAGCCTATTCCTGAAATTCCTTTGCAGTCTTGAACCGTAAATTTGCAATAGGTTGTGTTGGCTATAGGCGTCCTATATAGACCTGCCCTTTCTAGTACTACTGTAGGCGGGGCAGGAACCCAACAAGATGTCCCCACGGGGAATGCGCCTTGGTGTGTGAGAGTAGTAGGAAACCTGCTTCAGATCCAGCATGTCTTCAGCTAAAATGACTTCATTAACAAATGTTTCCAGTTAAGTCGGGTCAGCATAAAAGTCAATGAAGTCACCACTTACCGTCAGGGGGTGGAAGAGCTAATACTTGCTGTGCGCCAGGTGTATGTAAGCATGTTTGTTGCATATAGTCATGGTCAAAAGTTTTGAAAATGACACAAATATTATTTTTCACAAAGTCTGCTGCCTCAGTTTTTATGATGGCAATTTGCATATACTCCAGAAGTGTTAGAGTTGAGTTAGAATGACAGACTGGATTCTTGAAAAGGAGGATGGAGCTTTAAATCATTGTTCTTCCTCTCTTAACCATGGTTACCTACAAGGAAACATGTGCAGTCATCATTGCTTTGCACAAAAAGGGCTTCACAGGCAAGGATATTGCCGCTTATAAGATTGCACCTAAATCATCCATTTAGGGCAGGCCTGTCCAACCTGCGGCCCTCCAGATGTTGTGAAACTACAAGTCCCAGCATGCCCTTCTATCAACAGGTTGTCTACTAGCAAAGCATGCTGGGGCTTGAAGTTTCACAACACCTGGAGGGCCGCAGGTTGGACAGGCCTGATTTAGGGGATCATTAAGAACTTCAAGGAGAGAGTTTTAATAGTTGTAAAGAAGGCTTCAGGGTGCCCAAGAACATCCAGCAAGTGCCAGGACCGTCTCCTAAAGTTTATTTAGCTGCAGGATCGGGGCACCACCAGTGCAGAGCTTGCTCAGGAATGGCAGCAGGCAGGTGTGAGTGCATCTGCACGCACAATGAGGCGAAGACTTTTGGAGGATGGCCTGGTGTTAAGAAGGCCAGGAATGAAGCCACTTCTCTCCAGAAAAACATCAGTCAGACTGATATTCTTCAAAAGGTACAGGGTTTGGACTGCTGTGGACTGGGGTAAAGTCATTTTCTCTGATGAATCCCCTTTCAGATTGGGGAATCTGCAAAAACGCTTGTCCAGGGAAGGAAAGGTGAATGCTACCATCAGTCCTGTTTCATGCCAACAGTAAAGCATCTCGAGACCATTCATGTGTGGGGTTGCTTCTCAGCCAAGAGAGTGGGCTCATTCACAATTTTGCCGAAGAATACAGCCATGAATAAAGAATGGTACCAAAACATCCTCCAAGAGTAACTTCTCCCAATCATCCAAGAACAATTTGGTGACAAACAATGCCTTTTCCAGCAAGATGGAGCACCTTACCATAAACAAAACTGATAACTAAGTGGCTCAAGGATCAAATCATCGAAATTTTGGGTACATGGCCAAGAAACTCCCCAGACCTTAATCCTAGTGAGAACTTGTGGTCAATCCTCTAGCGGCAGGTGGAGGAACAAAAACACACAAATTCTGACAAACTCCAAGCATTGAATAGGCAAGAATTGGAGGCCATCTTTCAGTATGTGGCCCAGAAGTTGATTGACAACATGCCAGGGCAAATTGCAGAGGTCTTCAAAAAGGATGATCAACACTGCAAATATTGACTCTTTGCATAAACTTAATGTAATTGTCAATAAAAGCCTTCAACACTTACGAAATGCTTGTAATTGTACCTCAGTATACCATAGCAACATCTGACAAAAAGATCTAAAAACACTGAAGCAGCACACTTTGTAAAGACCAATACTTGTAATTCTCAAAACTTTTGGCCATGACTGTACTGTCCAGACTGCTGCAACCTCCATCTTGCTGTAATGAAATCCTGGTCCCCTACTATCCATTCAAATAGCCGCTGCAGAAATAACCTCGCTACTCTCCACCATTAATTACTGCTCTAATGAAATCATATTGTCCTTCATTTTAATTATATTTTCACTATAAAAGTATTTAGTGCTGTCCAATCCATTTCCACTTATACCTATTATCACAATCTCTATACATACCAACCCTCTGCTCACGCTGATTTTTTTTTTGTCCAGGATACCTCTGCTCTCAGGACTACGACTTCTGGAATGCTGCCCCTGGAAATCTTCAACAGAAGGTCTGTCTGTCAAGTATTGTCTCTAACTGCAGGATCCTGCTTGCCTGTTTAACGAACAGTTCAAATAGTGCTTGTGACTTGCTCCGACCAGAGCTGCGTTCCAGAGAGTAAAAGGATAAGTGTTGGAGGACTATTATGTGTTTTCTTCTTTAAAGTGTCTGTTGATCAAACAATATTAACGAAGGAGAACACAAGAAGCATAAAAGTACAGACAGTTTATTAATTATTTTATTTCTACTCCTGGGGGTAAATGTATGAAAGTCCGGTTTCTACAAGTCGCCGGAAATCGGCGACTTTGCAGTGAAAATTTAAAGGGGCGATGGCTTGTAAAGGCAAACTTGTCTTTACAAGCCATCGCCGCTTTATATTTTACCTGCAAAGTCGCCGATTTCCAGCGACTTGCAGAAATCGGACCCATTGAACTTGACGTTATTATCCCACCTGATAATGCCTGATAAACTTAACGTGAAGAGTGATAGTTATGTTGTCGCTTGTCATGATGAGGACCAGCAAGTGGAATATATTACCTGATATTGTAAATGGATGTTATCGGGCATTTGTGTGTGCTGTCACATAATATAGACAGCTGAACTTTGTAATACACTGGATATTTTAATATTTTGTAAGAAATACCCAATGTAATGTAAACATCGCATACTGAAAGCAACTTTTCTGTATATTTGGGAGGTAAGGGTTGTTATAAAGTAGTTAATTCTTTCACCATTAAAATTACTATATCTTTATTGTTTTGCCTGCTATACTTTCTCAAAAACATCTACATTTTTAGTATATCAAGTCTGTACTTTACCTGTAATTGCTTCCCCACCCCCCCTCCCAGCAGTGGATGACCCAGGAGGGGTTGACTAATCCAGGCGGCCAGACCAGCACGCTCATTGGGGTATATTTACTAAACTATGAGTTTGAAAAAGTATAGATGTTGCCTATAGCAACCCATCAGATTCTAGTTATTTATTTTAGTACATTCTACAAAACGACAGCTAGAATCTGATTGCTAGAGGCAACATCTCCACTTTTTCAAACCTGCAGTTTAGTACATTTACCCCATTGTCTTGCACTGCATGTGATCGAATTATTTCAATAATCTATTTAGTGCTGTCACCATGCCATAAACCTCTCTGTGAAAATGGTGCACAATATTCACAATGTAGAGTAACTTACACACGTAGGACCACTGGCCACACTTGACTTGGACAGACACACTGCTTTTTAGGTAGCAAATTTTCTTTTGTGTACAAGCCCCCAGACCTGGAAGACAGGTTTTGACTCAACCCCCCCTCCCATGTATGTTAGATATATTCTCTCTATTCTTATCTTTTTTTAGAAAAGTGATGACCTAATTTGCCAACATATTATGAGAACCATATGCCACATATTAGAATTGTTTAATTGAATGCCTACATTTCTTTTAGCCTGACAATCATTACATATTCACGATTGTTATGATTAAAAAAATGTCCAAATTTTTGGAAAAAATGCATCTAGCTCCATGTCTATTACATTACATCTGCTTGTAAGAAGGGTCCCTGCATAATAAACTTCATTTTGCACCTATGTCAGGAAGAAGTAACTTGTACTATGTTAGGGTAATTTTACCTCTCCTTTATCAAGTCCCTTCAGATATCAGTGAGATAAGATGCTGGTTAACCAGGAGATCAGTAATCAAGACACAGACATGCCAATGTCAAGATGTATACTGAACTGTGCTCGTTTATTTCTGGCATACATTTATACATGAAAAAACGTTTGATCTGGTTATAGGATAGAAACACAAGATTGATATTTTCCTGAGTAAATATAAATCTTCTGACAAAGCTAGTTAGTTCTCTTCATGTCACTTTTATGGGTTCTTCTTATCATAGGTTCTTCTTATCATCTTTGCTGGCGCCAATACTCTCAATGCCATCATTCGTGTTCCCATGTCCTAGTACTCCCAATGCCATCATTCATTATCCCATGTCCTAGGCCTCCATCCGGGGTCTTTGAGATAGGTCAAAGCTGGAGCTGGTGATTATGCTGAATGTATTTTTAAGGCAAATACCAAGATTTTTTAACTCCTTCACATATCATTATTACCATCATAATTGAGGCCCTAAAACTGCTCTCAACTACGATTTGCAATTGATCCATAATAATCCCACCGGCGCTTAATTGTATAGTATGCCACTAACTACTCTTTTTTCAGTGCAGGTAATTTTAAGTTAGGTGTGTGTCTGATACTAAATTTGCCATACACAAATGTGGTGCACTCTGTAATTTTCACTGTAGGTTGTGCCCAACACAGTAAGTCCTGAGAGACAAAAGCTGTGGCATTGAAAGAAAGATAATTCTGCAAATAATCTAAAGAATAAAGATCCTGTTTTATTAATTACTATCTGTAGTACCCGGCGTTTCCTGGGTTTAAATCTTCAAGCTATTAAGTTATCAATGAGTTGGGTATAACTGTCAAACTTTTAAAAATAATTAGCAGCTTAACAGGTCTTCCAACACACCCATGAGGTGGCTGCCCAGTGTCTCTTTTGTTTTTATATTAAATGTCATTGCAATCCATCTAGTGGAAGGCCCAGAACACGCTCCCTGGGTTAAAGTTTAGCCCAGCATACACCAACGGGAGGTTCTACTGGAAACCTAACCCACCTATAACCTGACCAGGATCCAACTGAACCACCTTGTGATTGTTTAATCCGAAATCGGTACAGGGGTGTCCGAATGCATAAACGGATAGACAAGCAGACCAATGATTTTTATATATAAGGTTTTTACTGTGATAGGGCATCCTCAAAATCATTCCTCCTTTTGTCTGCCTTACTTACATTGTTCCACATTGATAATTGTTGTTATGATAATTGCTATACCTATTCCCAGTGCCCTTCTTGACTATGGTTCCAGTAGGATTAACAAAAGGGAGTGATGAGGTATCCTAGTACATGGACAGGAGACAATGACTGAGACCTGTTGTGGCTAATTATGCCACATAAGTACCCCTTGAGCCAAATATATACACTGGTGTCCGAAAAAAATTTTTTAACTTAAAATGTTAATTAACACGAAAATCTGTACTTTAATTTTTATGAATGTTTGTTGATAAACCTTAAAGCTACACTTGTCAACTTTTAAATTGAGCCCCCTCTCCTGGAGTGGTGGTAAAGTATGAGGACTGAGGGTGTGGGGCGTGGTAAATTGCATCATTTTGACATTCACCCCTGCAACGCATTGACACAGCCACGTCATTTTGAACTGCAGGGTAGAGACAACATTACGAGATTCTGCGTAAATTGCGTCAAGGAGGCTATCATCCTACCCACTTCACTAGAAAATGGCAGGATGCGGGAGAATTGACTGCTCCCACAGGAGTGCGAGAGACCTAACCAGAATTCAGGAGTCTCCCGGAAATTCCTGTATGATAAAAAACATAGCCTAAAAAAAACATCTACTACATAGTCTACAGCATTAAAGCTGGATACACACTACAGAAAATTTCTTCCGATTCGCTATTTTAAGATTTAACAAAGATTGAAAGTTCTGATGAGCATGCCGATTCATGAATACACACCTACATCATTTACCTTCAGATCCGTGTTCTTCATCTGTCAACCATTGGCCGAAAAGATTGTGACACTGTAAATTCTATGGAGATCTGCTTACACTGCTCGTCGTGAATGCATACATGCCGCAGGATTGGCACAACATGATTCCATTGTTCATAGTGATTTCTAGTCAGTTTATAAAATCAAATCAAATGATACAATGTACTTTGGTATGATAAAACGTGATCATGGAAGGATACACATTAATGCGATATCGGACCTGAAAGTGGTGTAACGTGTGATTGGCACGATAATCCGGTGAAAAACCTGTCGTGTGTAGCCAGCTTTATAGTCAACTCCTGTAAGCAAATCTGCATGCACCAGAGAATTCTAATTAACACCATAAAAATGAGCTGGCATTTAAAATTTTCTGCTACAATGGAAACAAGTTCTGTGAATAGAGAAGGCGGCAAGTTTTTCATATACATCTAATGCATGCTGATGTGCATTAAGTTTCTAGCACACAGTAAGAATTGTAAATAACTTTTCTCCTGGACTGATATCTACACATTATCCTTTACTTTGAGTAGACGTTTGCATTTCTTGCTTTCACCTCCAGCAGTTTATGACCCTGTAGCTTCAGTTTCTCTATTTCTCTAAAAGGGGAATTCAATTGACCGCGTTACTCTCGAAAGTAACAAGGCCTGCGCACTTTTACCATTACTATGGTAATTTTGCATAATATTACCGTTAATACGGTAATTTTTAATTTTTAACTGATTTTAACAGATTTTTGCTCGTGGCTCAGGGAAAAGAAATGCGGGATAAAATTACGTATGAACGGTGATAGTGTGCAAGCCACGTTACTCTTGAATCCCCCCTAAGAGGATCTTGTTATTAGATGTGTATACATCCATATGAATCATTAATGAGTAACCACACAATGACTGACAGTGGTGCCCAGCTAATAAGAATGCTCACTCCAGGCTTCCAATGCGTTGCTTATTGACAATGTACTGAGGTAGGCAAGCAGATTAAGTGTTTGACGCCTCCTATTGGTTTATCCTGCTTGAATGACATCTGCAAACAACGTTTATGTCATATGCATGCACCAACACGAGTATTTATGCCCATCGATGTCTCATATATATATTGGCAGCACGCACGGTAATGTCATCATCGACCCATGACAACCAGTGCATGGTCATGGTACTAAAGATTTTTACGTAGTAGTCTACTCCCATGATGTCTAATTCGGCTTGTTACAAACTTCGTGTTAATACAGAGTACCACTTATTTCTGCTCAGTGAGTTGTGACACTGACTACCACAGTTTAGCAATAAGGTGACATGCATAAGCATTCCTTATTATACTCTTAACACTGTGTCATATGTAAGTGAAACTGTTTGTTTTTATACACAGCCACATCCAACTACTTATTATAAAGGACATGGAATGACAAAGCATAGCCTTCCATGACAATTTGCACAGGAACATAAAGCAGATGTTGGGAGTGTCCCGGAAATTCTAAGAGGAGGAAATAAATATCTGCTGGGGAAAAAAAAAATATTTTTGTTACCGTGAATGATGTGAAATTAGTGAGAATCATGGGAGACCCTTGAGAAATATCACAGCAAAGATGGCGTACACATATTACTTTTCATTTTATTTCAAGTAATAATAGAAACTAAAATTATTGTCAGGCGCCGTCCCCGCACTGTCCTCTAGTGAAGGTGATGGACCTTCCCTATTCTCTCCCGCTGCACTGATGACTAACTTGGAGAACCGCGACCTGCACACCTCACACAGCCAAGCCCATACCTCCTTGCGGGGGTCCCTGCTGAATACCAGGGGTGCCTCCCTGATTATTTGCACCAATATCAGTCAGTGGCATCCTCAAAAGTCATTAACTTGACAGTATACTCTGGCCATGAGTACACAGGATGAACCTTCGGCCCGGGATATTCTTTTGCTTTTGGCCCAACATGTGGACCAGCAAAACGCCAACCAGGCCTAGCTTCTACAGTGCATCCATGGTGTGGTCTCCCGCCTGGACATCCTTCAAGTGTCATTACCCGTACACTCAGTGGCCCCTTCTGGAATAGAAGCTGCATGTGCTGTCTCTGCCTCAACTAGCTCTAGCAGTTCCACAAGCTCCTGAGGGTTGCGGATACCACCTCCACAGAAATATGACGGTGACCCAAAGAAGTGCCACGGGCTCCTTAATCAGTGTGTCATACAGTTTGAACTTGCACCTGAAGACTTTTCTTCAGAGAGAATTAAGGTGGCCTATATAATTTCCCTTCTTTCAGGCCAAGACCTTGCCTTGGCATCTCCGTTGTGGGAACGTGACGATCCGTTATTCCAGAATTCCGTAACTTTTATTGAAAGCTTTGTTATGTTCGTCTAATTGCTGTCCAATAATGATTGTCCACTTCCAGTGATGTGGTTCCAAAGCACAATTTGATTCATTAGTAAAAAGTAGCAGAGCAACAAGTAAGAATAAAATAAGTACAGTCGTTATTTATCGCAGGCGCTCTGGATACAGTGTACGGTCATTCAGGTCTGAAGGCTGTGGTCAAGTAGACTAGCTACTGGGTCCAGAGCTCCTGCTTATATACAGTCAGTGAATACAGTAGAACAATACAGATGATGTGGCTTGCTTCCATAGGTCCAGGCTTCAGGAGGGTCCAGTGTAATGTAGGCCAGTTCAAACGAAAATATCCAAGGGTGGAAGTCAGCTCTCCTGGAGATGCATTCCAATTTTCCCACCAAGAATCCAGTTTAAACTAGTCTATTTATATTACACAGACAATATAATTCTAATCATTTATTCCCTACAATCTATAACTACCATACGCAATGTGTGTTCTCTTTTCGGCAATTGAACCGGACGTCTGCGAATAAATTGGGGATTAGAATGATACCAGACATGATATGTTTCCTGTAACCTGAACCTTAGATTTCACTAACATGTATATAACTTATGATATCAACCATAAACATTGCTACATTTCGACATAAATAACTATGTGTTGCAACTACATTTAATATGAGCTACTTACAAATGTGCATGTTCGTGTGAATGTGTTGAAATGTGTGTAAAAACTGTTGTTGCCACGTGTTTCGGCTGAATACCCTCCTTCACGCCGTAGCGTGATATAAGCATAATTTCGGACAAAGACAATCAAGTTGTTAGATATTAATTGAAATAACTTTATCCAATTTGCTGACTTCGATAACTTCCGCAGGGTGTTTGACGAACCTGGTAGCATGTCTTCTGCCTCCACTGGTCTTTTGAAACTCCGTCAAGGAACTCTCTCAGCTGGTTAGTACGCAGTCCAACTCCGGGCACTAGCATCTGAGCTTCGATGGAATGAGGAGGCATTTATCGCTGCCTTCTGGCAAGGCTTGAATGACAGGATAAAGGATGGCTTAGCATCACGAGATCTGCCTTCTAGATTGGATGATTTAATTTCTTTGTGTATCAAAGTGGATATTAGCCACCGAGAACGCACACAGGAGCGAGAATGTGGTCGCCGATTTTTTCCACATCTGGCACCTCAATTCCAATCTCCTGCTCTCCCCACTGAGGAACGCATGCAAATTGGTCATTTACGACTATCTCCCGAAGAAAGAGACAGATGTCTGAAGATTCGGTTATGTCTCTGCTGTGGAGATCCTGGAAATCTTCTCTTCGAATGTCTCAAGAGACCGGGAAATGCCACCTCCTAGGCGATTGCAGGGAGGTCAGCCTAGGATTCTATTCCACTTTTCCCTGTTCCCAGTAAGAATCCGAATTTCCCATGCCCAATATTCTCTTTTCCTCTGATGGTCCTCAACCTCTGTCTGCCTTCGTGGACTCGGGATCTGCGGGGAACTTCATATCCTCCAGTTGGGTCTCGCAGCTCCGTTTGGCTACTACACCTTTGCCTCAGTCTCTGATGCTGTTCGCAGTAGATGAAAAACAATTCTCTAATGGCTCTTTCACCTGCATCACTGTTCCTGTTCGGCTGATAGTAGGAGCTCTCCATTTGGAATGGATTAAATTCCTGGTTCTCCTGCAATCCATTAACTTTATTACTTTGGGTTTACCTTGGCTAATGACACACTCTCCTTAATTCGACTGGCATCACGCTCAGGTTACCTCCTGGGATTCTTATTGTAAGTCACGTTGTTTGGCACCTGTCATTCGTGGAAAACCAGTCATTTCCTGTCAGGTTACCTACTCAATGCTTCATCGGTTTCACAAATTATTACCAGCAATTTATTCAGGGATTTTCCACCCTTATTACTCCCATTATGTCTCTTACACGTCTTGGTCTAATGAAGCAGTTCTTGTATTTAAGACTATCAAAGAAGCTTTTTCTACGGCTCCAATCTTCATTTAGCCTGACCTACACAAACCCTTCTTTCTGGAGGTTGACGCCTCCTCTGTAGGTGTAGGGGCTGTCCTGTCCCAGAAGAATTCCTTAGCTACCCTCAGACCCTGTGGCTTTTCCTCTAAAAAAATTTCCTCCATAGAATCTAATTACGGCATTGGAGACAAGGAACTCCTTGCTATTAAACTCTCATTGGAAGAATGGCGATACTTATTGGACGGAGCTCGCTTCTGGGTCACCGTTTTCACCAGTCATAAAAACCACATCTATTTACAATCCGCTCAATGTTTAAATTCTCAGGCAGGTTGGTCTCTATTCTTCATTTGTTTCCAGCTCATTTTGGCTTTATGGCCAGGTTCCAAGAATTTCAGGGCGGATGCTCTTTCACGATCCTTCGACCCTTCTGATTCTAATACTTGCATGCCCGCCAAACCCATTATCAACCCTGAGAAAATGTTGGCATTAACTCAATCCTTCATCCTGTCGGACATTCCTTTGTTGACATTCGTTTGCGAAGTAATTTGCTAAATTGGGCACATGGTTCAAAAATTGCAGGACACGCTGGTGTTAAGAAAATGGTGGCACTCCTCTCCCGTTCTTACTGATGGCCCTCCCTGATCTCTGATGCACAAAAGTTTATTCAGGCCTGTGAAGTATGTTCTAGACATAAGACTCCAAGACAGTCACCTACTGGACTCCTACTCCCGCTTCCTGTTTCAGAACATCCCTGGTGCAGCATGAGTATTGACTTTATTACTGACCTCCCTAGCAGTCATGGCCACACTTGCATATGGGTAATTGTTGACCGATTTTCCAAATTCGCTCATTTCAGCCCTCTCAAGGGGCTACTTTCTGCATCAGAATTGGCATCCTTATTCATTCTCCATTTTTCATCTGCATGGCTGTCCTCGGGAGATCACCTCTGACCGTGGGGTGCAGTTTGCTTCTAGTTTTGGAGAGCCTTCTGCAAACTTCTGGGAATTGAGTTAAAATTCTACTCTAGATATCTTCCCCAGATGAATGGCCAAACTGAGCGTGTCAACCAGGATTTGGAGTCCTACATTCGATATTTCTGTTCTGAAGAGCAATCTTCATGGAGTAAGATTCTCCCTTGGGTAGAATTCTCTCACAAAGATCATCTGCATCAATTCACGGGCATGTCTCCCTTTTTTACTTTATTCAGGAGACACCCAATTTTGTCTACCTTCTCGGACCTACCTGACTCCACAGTACCAGCAGCTCAAGATTTGGTTCACAATTTTTTCTTAATCTGGTCCCAGTTACAAACCAAGTTGCAACAGACTCAGGTTTGTTATAAGCACTTTGCAGATCACCATCGGAAAAACATCTTTGTACTTCACATTGGGGATAAGGTGTTGCTTTCTACTCAAAATCTTAAGCTCAGAGTGCTGTCCATGAAATTTGCACCTTGTTACATAGGACCTTATCCTATTGTTCAGGTGTTGAATGCCGTTACCTACAAACTCCAGTTACCCCCTTCTCTTCGAGTGCATAACTCTTTTCATATTTCCCTTCTTAAACCTCTTGTTATTAATGAATTCTGCAAGCGGTCACCTACTCTTCCTCCCGTCAAGACTACATCTGGTAAAGAGTTTGAGGTCAAACACATTCTGAACATGCAAATTCTTCGAGGCAAATCACAATTTCTGGTCCTTTGGAAGGAGAGATCCTGGGTCAACAAGAGTGATCTCCATACTCATCGTCTTCTAGCCCAGTTCTTGAGATAAGAACCTCCAATTCGGTATTTAACTTATGTGCAAAACAGAAAACTAGTTTGCACCCCTTGCATTGTAACATGTTTTGTCCAGCAGACTGAAATAAGATAGCTCTTCATTTAAGATCCTTAATGAATCAGGCCCCTTGTTGTAATGGGTAGTTTGGTTAATTCAGATCCCTAAAGTGTTTAGTAAACCAGTGGTCGGCATTTTGTTCATAGAAACATAAAGGACACACTCTTGGCCCGAGTCATTAAGGAAAGTAAAGCATAAAAAGCAAGTAACTTTGCACCTTGGCAAACCATGTTGCATTGGAGAGGGATGTACATTTACATTGGGGGGACAGATTTATAAGTGGGGTAGGCCATATCCTAGATCAACTTTAAGTTTCAGTATAAAAATAAAGCTATCAAGTATTTGTGTGTTTACATGAAAAGTCAGCCAGTATTTTCTTTATGTGGAAAAAATTAACTAAATTGCACCTCTTTTATTGTAATATGGTTTGTACAGGATCAAATTTACTCCTTTTTTTTTGCTTTGCTTTCCTTAATGAGTCAGGCTCAGACTCTGGGCGTTGTAGTGATATAAAATGATATAGAAATGTTGCAGCAATTCTAGGATGAATAATAGGATTTAGCACTGTATAATTATGCATGTACTCTTGCACAATTTCATAAACATGATACAAATGTTTATTAATTACTTTTACCATGTTAAAAACTGTGGTTGTCACTGTTCAATCCACCAAGCTGATATAGGCTAAATTTTACAGGACAGACATATCCATAGCCATGATGACATCTATCCTGTCTTACTATCAGCATGCTGTCAGGTCTATGCTGTGCAGATTTTCTCTAAGGCAATGTTCATGGATTTCCCCCTATAGTCAGATAAGACTATTTTGCAAAAGAACTACACAGTGATAAATGATATTTGCACTGTTTTTGTTTTATTTGTTCTTTTAACAGCTCTTGATTACAGCAGTGTGAGTTCCTAGTAATTTAGTTAGATTCCAAATGAGTTTATATGTATATTGTAGTTTGAGGTATATTATGTTGCAAGAAATTAACACCTACTAATGTAACTATTACCTCTATATTAATTTCAGAGTCTCTGTGGTATAGACATACTATTAATCTATTAACATTTTTAAGCAGCTGGACCCCATAAAATATATAACAATTGGTATTGAAACTCTGTTAGCAAACCAATAATAAAATCACCTCTAGAAGAAAAATTATCACAGAGTGATTATGCTATTTTTATCTTTTGTTTTCACACAAATATACACATATATGAATGTTCCTTTTAGGTGACACTTTTGATTTAAAATATATTTGTGACAAAAAAATTCCAATTGTAATTATGGAGAACTCATCACTTCAGGCCATCAAACTACCACAGTCATACAGATAAAATACCTGTTCGTACTAGAATAATTCCTGCATCGTATGGCCTCAGAGATTAAAGAGCAGGTCCCGGTCTGCAATTTGAGAACCCCAGAGCAAGCAAAGCAGCTAGCAGATGAATTCCTGGCTACCTGCCGTCGGTGAAAGAGTTCAGTCCAGGTGGATCAAATCACTACTCGGAGGTCTAATAAATGTCCAGAGACATCATCAATGACAGCGCTTCCATCCCTCACCAAAACTACAGAGATTTGCAGCTCCAGATGTTACAACTGTCATCGGCCTGGGCACTTGCAATGGGAGTGTCCAGGAGGTCAAGGGCAGGTTTCATGGTGTCAGAGTCCCAGCCAGGGCTGTCTTTCCGACTGGGCATGATGGGCAGGTGTCCAGGGGCCCAGCGGGAAAGGGGGCCCAAGACAGCAAAACAGGACTGATGTAAAAAAAAAAAAAATCCTGTGTAAAAAAATAAATAAATGCTACGGTATAGCATATAAGCCTCCACTAGGTAAGAGCTTAAGACCTGGGGGCATCCGAGAACCTGTGAGCATATAAAGCTCTACAGGAAAGACAGCTGCCATAGGTGAAAACCTCTGTCTAGTGTTCTAGAGGTTCATATCTATAACTGCTAGCCGTAACAGTTTCATTGTAACATGGTTTGACCTGGATAAAATTTACTCCTTTTTTTGCCTTGCTCTCCTTAATGACTCAGACCCTAAGTGTGTACAAAAACAATGTTATGGTTGATACAAGGGTGCCACATTGTCGGATTACACTTAGGGGGGTATTCAATTGTTCGTCCGGGATTTTAGAAAAACTCGCGCTCTAAAACTATTACTGTTAATACGGTAATATTGCGCGTAAATACCGTTCATACGGTAATTTACTCGCTAAATTTCAGCTCAGGGAGCTGCGAGCTGAAATTCAGCGAGTAATTACCGTATTAACGGTAATAGTTTTAGAGCGCGAGTTTTTCTGAGGTCCGGACGAACAATTGAATACCCCCCTAAGTCTTGAAACCTTTGGAAAGTTATATATATTTTAGAGGTATCTGATGTAAAGCTCCCAAACGATCCTATGATTACAATATTTGGAATTGAGAGAAGCTCATTTTTTGAGGTGGAACATTTATATCTTGTCCGATTTACTAATTAGCTTTTAAAGTATAGCTTGTGTCTGTCACAAATATAGGTCCTAAAACTGAAAAGCAGAACTCTTTATTGTAGTGTAAACATGAATCATATATTCAGCATCTAAAGTTACAGGTACAGAAATAATGATAGATGAGTTCACTATATTGAAAAAGTGTTAGGAGTAATGCAGGTATCCAAACTAAACAATAGCAGAGCTGAAGATACCCTGATGCTTGACTATTGCATACCAGAACACAACATTAAATCATAGCCCAAATAACAAACTGGAGATAATGGAAAATCAGACAGCAGGTTAAGAAGCAGGGCTCAGAAATTGCTGTGTTGTAACAAACCACGACTTCACAAATATGCAATGCAAAAGTTTCCCATTTTAAAGGGCAGCACTGTGCCAGTACAGTGGCACAGTTGTTTGAATTGCAGTTTCACAGCACTGTGTGGTTTGTATGTTCTCCCCATGTTTGCTGCAGTGCATAATATGATTGGCAATATGTAAAGGATAATGATGAATAAACCCCTCATCATCATCACCATCAGCGCTGTTCAGAGAACTCATTCACATCAGTCCCTGCCCCATTGGAGCTCACAGTCTAAATTCCCTAACACAGACACAGACAGACTAGGACCAATTTGATAGGAGCCAATTAACCTACCAGTATGTTTTTGAAGTGTGGGAGAAAATCGGAGCACCCGGAGTAAACCGACGCAAACACGGGGAGAACATACAAGCTCCACACAGATATGGCCATGGTTGTGAATTGAACTTGATGGCCTCAGTGCCGTGAGGCAGAAGTGCTAACCACTTAGCCACCGTGCTACCCTGACACCAAACAGGGGTCATCACAGCAATAATCATGGGCATTACCTTGAAACTAACTCGCTAATTAAACAAATTTGAAACATACCTTGACATTCAGAAATTTATGCAGAAAATATGTCTCAAGAAGTTCTTTGCACAAACAGAACAAAAAGTCCAAGACAAATAGATAGACCCCAGATTTACACATACGGAGCTTAGACCACATCAACATTTTACCCAAACCAGGTCAAAAGTAGCTACATTGACACCTTCAAAAAGTTCCTATCAGATGAATTAGAGAACATGGACACCAGAGCCATAGAGACAAAATGTAGCACAATGTTCTAAGAACACAACATCCCATAATACCGGTATTTTACTTTCCCAAATTACACAAAGATCCAAGCAACCACCCCAGGCAGACCAATCATATCTGAAATAGGCTCACTTACCAATTTATCACAATACCTTGATTACTATTTACAAAATTATGTCAAGAACCAGAAATCATACATGAAGTACATGACCCAGACATTGCAAGCACTACAGGGTATAACCTGGATAGAAGAGATGTGGCTGGCATCCAGCGACGTCACAACTCTGTATACAATTCTCAACCACACCATTTGGAACAATAGTGTAGAACATTTCTTGAGAAAGGAAGGTCTGTTGAATCAACAGCAAATAATATTCACTGTAAAGAAGATCAAGTTCATTCTCATACATAACTACACCTAATTTGAAAATCAGTATTATCTACAGATACAAGGGACGGCAATGGGCACCAGCTTCACACCAAGCAATGCAAATCTATTCATGGACTAATGGGAAAAAGTACATATCTGGAAGAGGGACGACCTTGTAGTGAATCTGGTACTCTGGAAGAGGTACATAAACATGATAATGTCCTCTTCATATGAAAATGGAACAAAGCGTCCCTGTCTTCATTTCTGGATTACTTAAACAACAACAACAAATATAACATTCACATTGCAGATTAGCAAACAACACATTGAATTCTTGCATTTAGACATATCCATAGACTACAGTACCATAATCACAAAAACCTTTCAAAAAATCAACCTGAACAGTTACATCCTTGTCACAAGCTACCACCACCCTAATTGGCTTTCAAACATCCCATAAGGCCATTTCAGAAGGATAGGGAGGAATTGTACAAATATCTCAAACTACAAAGAACAGGGCGGAGAGCTACAATCCAAATTCTTAGAGAAATCCTATAATCAGGAGGTTGTAGAAGGGACATTTGAAAAAGCTAAGAACATGGATAGGAAGGAACTACTCACATACAAGGATATGAAAACAAAACAGGAGCACACAAATGACTTATACTTCATTACCAAGAACTCTACAGCTGCAAACAAAAATGCAAAGATGATTAGGAAGAACTGGAACATACTATTGAGAGATCACATTTTAAACAAAATCTTGCCTGAGAAACCGAAAGTGGTTTTTAAGAAAGCACCAAGCCCCAACACCACATTGGTAGACAACAATTTTCCCCCCACACATTCAAGACACACATTGTGTCACGCTCCGGTCCCGTATACGGGCACCTGTCTCTTTACTCGCCTCTCACAGACCATGAAACCGACATACCCTGGCATCAGGCTCACACCATACGTCACTCTGCAGTCAGATCTGCGCAGGTGCAGAGTCTGTTCTCCTTCCAGACCTCCTTTCTTCCCTCACTGGCTATAGGATTATGGACAGGCCCGGTGCTCCCATTAGGCAAGGTTAGGCAATTGCCTAGGGCGCCGGGCTCTGAAGGGCGCCTCGAAATCGGAAATCCACGGAGAGGAGAGGAGGGAAGTGGCTATTGAATCTTACCTGCATGAAGCTGCTCCTCTCTGCTCTGTCTTCTCCCCTCCGCTCACTGACAGTGACAGGCCGTGATGATGTCATCATCACGGCCCGACAGGGGAGGGGAGGGAAGCGCAGCAGCGATTTTTAAAGGGGGGGGGCGGCGATTTTTAAAGGGGGGGCGGCGATTTTCACAGGGGGGGGGGGGGGCGGCGATTTTCACACTGTGCCTAGGGCGCCAAGGACCCTAGCACCGGCACTGATTATGGAGCACTATTTAAACCTTCTGTGTTCACCTGTCTGTTTGCCAGTTCTTCAAGCTCACTTCCTGCAGCCTGTACTTCTGGTTCCTGTCTTCCTTGTGATTTGCGTTTGTTCCTGACAGTCTGCTCTTGTAGCCGGCTCGTGGCCGGGATTGAACTACCGCTGTTCCAAGTATCTCTGTTATCATCTCTGGAGTACTATATCGTGTCAGCACCGGTTCTCTCTATACTGCCACTCAGAGATACTACTGTTCCTGTGACTCCTCAACTGTTGTCCCGAGTTACCACCGCTACATCAGCTTGCACTCATTTCCGAGGCCGGCATTGAATCACCACTGTGCCAGTGTATCTACCACTTACCTTCTGGTGTCAGTGTCTGCCTCCTAGCATCTCCTGGCTCCTCCACACCAATCTGCTATCCACTCACTTGCGGGACCGCGAACTGCTGGTTCGATGCCGCTAAGACCATACTTCCTTTCGGGGGTTCCTGGTGAATACCACCTACCTGTTAGACTCCGCAGCTATGAGTGGGCCTTGCCATGTCCAGTAGAGCCTAGGGATCCATAGTCCAGCCTCGACAACCGTGACAGTAAGAACAGGCCAAAAATGTCTGATCACCCTCCATTCAATTTGAGTTACAGCCCCAAATTTTCCTTCCGATGGGTCCAAAGTGGCCTACATCGTCTCCCTGTTGTCCAGTCAGGCCCTAGAGCAGGGGTGTCCAACCTTTTAGCTTCCCTGGGCCACATTGGAAGACAACGAGTTGGTTTGGGCCGCACATAAGATACACTAACAATAACGATAGCTGATCATCCAAAAAACCATAGAAAACATACTTAACATATATATATGAGAAAAAAAATTATATATATATATATATATATATATATATATATATATATATATATCTCACTTTTTTTCAAATCCCCTTATACTTACCTTTCAATCGCCCTGTTCAAATCCTCTCTAGTTATTATACTAGAATCACTTTTTGTATTGTTTCGATGCAATATCAATAAAGTGCATTTAAGCCAGGCATTGTATATCAGGGTGACCTGACCAGGCCTGCGGTACCTGACATATACATCACTGTGACCCCAAATTGTGACCCGTTTTGCTAATTACACCACTATGTTAGTTAAGGGATAACAACTTATAATGGGCCAAAGAGAATAATATATAATGCCCAATTAGTATTACAAGTAGAAGTATGTAGCAGGGAGATAAGGTCCATGATGCTCCAGGACCAGGTGACTTTTATTCACTGGTCAGTCCCTTGAAATAATTAAAAAAAATCCCCCTAACTTACCTTTTAATCGGCTTGTTCTCCTGTCCTCTTCTCTTCTTTTCTCCAGTTCTGTGCTACTGATTGTTCTTCTCGCACGGGTGACTCCTCTGTGCTGCGCTCCGCAATGGATGTTGGGCGTGATGACATCATGCCGGACATTCACTGCGAGCACCGCACGGAGGAGGAGACAAGGGAGGGAGCCGGAGTACCAGCGGACGTGACCGCGTGACAGCAAAGGTAAGTATTTTCTTTTCTTTTTTTGCAGGATTTTTTTTTTCCATTAACAGTGATGCCCCCTTGCCACAACCAAAACTCCTTCTGGGCCACATTCACAGGCGTGCTGGGCCGCATGCAGCCCGCGGGCCGCGGGTTGGACAATCCTGCCCTAGAGGATCCCTTACTAATTAATTATCCAGTCTTCTTAGCCACTTTCCGGTGGATTTTTGACGAGCCCGGACAAGTTTCCTCAGCCTCTGTCAGCATTGTCAAGGGTCTCATACGGTTGCCCAGTACGTCATAGAGTTTCGTACCATCTCCTCAGAACTAACCTGGAATATTGACGCCCTTGTGACGGCTTTTGCCACTAATCCTTCAAGCCCGCTGCTCGCCCCTAGTCAGCCTCTCCTACTGCAGAGGAGCCTATGCAGATTGGGAGGACCCGCTTAACGTACAAGGAAAGGGATAGAAGACACCTAAACAAATTGTGTATTTATTGTGTCGAGTCGGGCACTTCTTGAATTCTTGTCCCAGGAGGCCGGGAAATGCCAAGCCCTAATCAGCTCTGGGGAGGTCAGCTTGGGGTCACCTAAATCCTTCCCGTCTTCCGCTTGCTTCCTTACAGTCTCCTTACTAGTGACTCTTCTGAAAGGTTTTCACAAGCACTGGTGGATTTGGGTGCTGTCGGGAACTTTATCTCTTGGTCACTAGTTTCTCATTATTCCCTTCCTACTCTGCTTCTGGAGACACCTGTCATCATCCCCGCTATCGATGGGTCTCAGCTTCCTGGAGGTGTGGTTTGCTACAAAACCAAGACGCTCACTCTCCGCATTGGGGTTCTCCATTCCGAAGAAATCTCATTCCTCATCTTACCACACTCCACCACACGTGTCATCTTGGGTCTTCCCTGGCTGCGAGTACACTCTCCCAAATTGGATTGGAATTTCCCAGAAGTCCTGGCATGGGGGCCTCATTGTCAAGCCAACTGCCTAACTCGAATCAAGCCTGTGCGGACCCTATCCTCCTCCACAGAGTCTCCCCTTGTGGGCCTACCTCCTCAATATCAGGCTTTTTCAGACCTGTTCGACAAGGGCCATGCTGAACTCCTGCCTCTTCACCGCCTTTGGGATTGCCCTATAGAATTACTTCCAGGCAAGAATCTTCCTAGAGGGTGAGTTTTTCACACTCCCAGCCAGAAACGTTGGCCATGCCGGTATAAGTCAAAGAAAACCTCCATAGAGGCTTCATCAGGCCGTCTGTTTCCCTATCCGGAGTGGGGTTCTTTTTTGTAAAGAAGACCGATCCCTCCATCACTGTATTGATTATCGGGTACTTAATGCTGTGACGGTCAAAAATCGCTATCCCATCCCTCTCATTACCGAGTTGTTTGACCGCATCAAGGGGGCCAAGGTCTTCTCTAAGCTAGATCTATGGGGGGCCTACAACCTCATCCACATACGCTCCAGAGACAAATGGAAAACAGCGTTTAATACCCTTGACGGTCATTACGAGTATTTAGTCATGCCCTTCGGACTTCGGCAGTGTTCCAAAGCTTCATTAACAAAATCATCAGAGACCTCCTTGACTCTTTTGTGGTCGTTTATCTTGATGACATCCTCATCTTCTCCCAAGATATCCATTCGCTTCACAAGCATGTTGTTGAGGTTCTGTCCAGACTTCGAAAAAACCAACTATATTGTAAGCTCGAGAAGTGTTCATTTGAAGCTTTCTCCATGCTCCTGGGCTATATCATCTCTGGCTCTGGGCTCCAGATGGATCCTGAGAAGGTTCAGGCAATCCTGGATTGGTCACGTCCTGCTACTCTCAAGGCTGTTCAACGCTTTTTGGGGTTGTCAAACTACTATAGACAATTTATCCAAGGTTACTCCACTATAGTTGCTCCAATCACAGCTCTTACTAAGGTTTGGTCGGGGGAGGCCTTAGAAGCATTCACATTCTTGAAGCAAGCCTTCCAGACAACCCAACCTCTCCCAGCCCTTCTTCCTAGAGGTGGACCCCTCCGCTATTGGAGTAGGAGTATCCTTCCCACAGACTTCTTCCTTGTGCCTTCTTCTCCCGCAAGTTTCTACCTGCCGAGCGGAATTACACTATAGGCGACAGGGAATTGTTGGCTATGAAGTTGGCTCTCTCGGAATGGCGGTATCTCTTGGAGGAGGCTCAGCATGTGGTGACTATATTCACTGATCACAAAAACCTCTTGTATTTACAGTCTGCTCAATGCCTAAATCCTTGCCAGGCCTGTTGGTCACTCTTCTTCTCCCGTTTTAACCTCCACGTGACCTTCAAACCAAGCCACTTAACAAAAAAGCTGATGTGCTTTCCCGGGCCTTCGACTCAGAGTTGGACTCCGATCTATGCCTCAGTCGTCCCATCTTGGATCCGAAATGTCTGCTGGGTCTATCCACATCCAGCTCCCCTCCTCCTGGGAGAACTTCTGTCCCCACCTCCCTTTGGAAGAAGCTGCTCCACTGGTTTCACGCCTCCAGGTTCTCCGGACACGCTGGGTTTCTCAAAACTTACGAGCTGGTATCCTGCTCCTACTGGTGGCCCACTCTTCGACCAGATATCAAGGACTTTGTGGTTGCTTGTAACGTATGTGCCCAGAATAAGAGTTCCTGTGCGGTTCCCATGGGTCCATTACTGCCTCTGCCAATACCAACCAAACCCTGGACCAATATCAGCATGGACTTCATTACCGACCTCCCGCTCAGCAAAGGATTCAATACCATCTGGATCATCATGGACCGCTTCTCTAAAATGGCTCATTTTATTCCTCTCACAGGTCTACCTTCCTTCTCGGTCCTTGCCCAGCATTTCATAAAGGAAATATTCCGACTGCACGGTTGTCCCCTAGAGATCGTATTCGACAGAGGGTTCAGTTCACCTCTAAATTTTGGCATGCTCTGTGTAAAACCCTCGGCATCCAACTCAACTTTTCCTACCCCTATCACCCACAGTCCAATGGCCAAACGGAAAGGGTGAATCAAGATCTGGAGACATTCCTCAGAGTATTCTCCTCTGCCTCCCAGGACAATTGGGCTGACCTTCTGCCATGGGCCGAGTTTGCATATAATAACTTCTTTCATGAGTCTACCGCAGCTACTCCGTTTTATATTGTCAAGGGCTTCATCCTTTGCTCCCCAAATTCTCGTACCTCCCACCCACCAATGTTTCTGCTGTCGAGGAGACCATACGTGACTTCTCCGCTATTTGGACCCAAGTGGTTGCCTATCTCAAAAAGACTTCCTCTTGTTACAAAACCTTTGCGGACAAAAGGCGTCGAGCAGTACCAGCACTCAGGATGGGAGACAAGGTTTGATTATCGACCCACAATATCCATCTCAAGGTCCGAAATATGAAGTTCGCTCCTCGCTCCCCTATAAGATCCTACGAGTTATTAACCCAGTCTCCTACAAACTGCAGCTCCCTGCTTCCCTTCATATTTACAACTCCTTCCACATTTCTCTTCTCAAACCCTTAATTATCAACAGGTTCTCTGCTCCAGTACCTGCCTCCACGGTACCCACGTTTTCTCACCAAGAGGAGTTTGAGATCACACAGATTCTGAATTCTAAGACCTCCAGGAACCGTTAAGTATGAGTACTACATTGTGTTAGCATCGGTTCTCTCTCTACTGCCTCTCAGAGCTACTACTGTTCCTGTGACTCCTCAGCTGTTGTCCCGAGTTACCACCGCTACATCAGCTTGCTCTCATCTCCGTGGCCGGCATTGAATTAAAACTGTTCCAGTGTCTCTACCACTTACCTTCTGGTGTCAGTGTCTGCCTCCTGGCACCTCCTGGCTCCTCCACACCACTCTGCTGTCCACTCACTTGCGGGACCGTGACCTGCAGGCGGAGCCGCTAAGACCATACTTCCTTGCGGGGGTTCCTGGTGAATACCACCAATTTGTTAGACTCTGCGCCCGTGAGTGGACCTTGCCATGTCCAGTAGAGCCTAGGGATCCATAGTCCTGCCTTGACAATCGTGACGCATTGACACCAGAGAAAAGCCCACAGGATTCTACCACTGCGGCAGATGTAGCTCGTGCAACAACCTGGGCCACACCAGCATGAAACCAACACAAGAGTTTTAATCTAACGTCATCAAAGAGTCGTTCAAGACTGAATGTTATTTATTTACTCAAATGCCCATGCAATTTACAACATGTTAGCCGAACAATCACAACACTCAAAGTTAGGATCATTGAGCACATCCATAAAATCAACAGATGATACATCCTACATAGCGTATCGGATCACTTCAGAAAAGTACACAATTGCAACCCAATAGGCCTCAAATTCAAAACAATTAGACAAGTAGAGAAGAACTGGCGAGGAGGAGACTTCATGCGAAAAATCAATAGGGAAGAGATAAGTGGCATATACAATCTAAAAACACTCACGTCTAGAGGACTCAATATAGATTTTGAGATGAAACCAGCCTTGGGAGATTGATCAATCATTCTTAACAACCACCCATAGAGGTCCAAAATATCATATAAGACAACATACTGCATAACAAAACAAGTCCCTCATGGGCATTACAATAGCATAATAAAAGTGAGAATGCAATTTAATGATTCACCTGAACGACGCAACTTAATGTAGGACATATAGCATTAGACAGAGTCTAGCACATACCACAAGCTCCACTGGTCTTACATGGTCCATCTGATTAGCCACATAATTTGCCATGCAAACATCTGAAAGCACAACAAATACACCTTAGGCTATGACTACCTGCTCTCTCATTCTGCATCTTAACCTATGACTCAGCAATCAAGACATTGAAACTTAAACATTAAGCGCTCCATATATCTCATTCCCTCACTTTTCCGATTTAAATCAAATGCAGGATCGACTCCCACTGACCAAACATCCTTTCCATATGATCTATGTTAGATCCATTTACCCAACACCATTAATTTCATTATGCACAGGTAGACAGAGCAACACTACAACCAATCCTTCACTATGACCATATTCCTAGAATCAGCTATCATGTTTCTGTTTATTACAACCGCAATGTCTGATTATGCACACATTGGATGCAAGCTCATGGGAAAGGGATAACTTTCATGTTTCTGTTTATCCACATGTTGGATCATATCAGAAAGAGGTAACTTGTCAAAATGGATCCTGTACAACTGTACTGTATTCACAATTACTTTATTGTACTCCATTCCTGCAACTGCAATCACACAAATTGGATGTATATGCATAATGCTTAGACAGCTGATTAATTATGTAGAGCGAACACTAAAGTATTGTATAGAGGAAGCAACATAGATGTATTAAGTTATCAACTATTACATTCCATCATGATCACATGATCGTGTAATGTAATCATCACCGCCACTCACTGAACCGCCAATCACTACTGGGGATCGTAGAAAACTATTAAAGTTATATCTTAGAAAACACCCTATCTTTTGCTATTACTGAAAATTACTGAAAATCAATTAATGAAGAACCCTGCAAGGGCAACACAGCATCTTGATGACCCCATGATAATAGGGATCAGAGGGTCAATCAAAATCCATGTACGGGACTACGAAACACAATCTGAATGTAGAAAACTAAGAAAGTAGCAGCTTCAGCATTAATTGCATGACACCTTACCATACCTATTAGGGTGGGCATTTTAAGGGTGAATGAACCTCATCCATCACCCACCACCGAGGCTAACTAGCATATATAAGAATTATAGGTAATCACCTCTCTCCCCACACTCTGTCCCCTCCTCTCTCCTCTGTTGCTCCCTGCTCCCCTGTGTTGCTCCCTGCCCCCCTGTCTCCCACCATGCCGCCCCGCTCAGCTCCTATGCCCATCCTCTCTCCTCGCCACTTTCATGGTCCCACCTCTCATTGTCCCATCTCTCACCCCCCCTCGCTCTATCAACCCTGATAATCTTATCCACATCTCCCCTCTTCCCTCCCTCCCCTTCTCATGTGCCCTCTGGAACGCCAGGTCCATCCAAAACAAACTCCCCTCCATCCATGACCTCTTCATCTCCAACTCTCTTAACCTCCTCGCCATCACTGAAACCTGGCTCTCCTCTTCTGACACCGTCTCACCTGCTGCTCTCTCCTACGGGGGTCTCTCCTTCACCCACTCCACCAGACCTGATGGACGTCCAGGAGGCGGAGTGGGCCTCCTCCTATCCCCTACCTGCACCTTTCGGGTCATTCCCACTATACCTTCACTCTCTCCTCATTTGAAGTACACTCCATCCGTCTCTTCTGCCCCATCCACCTCCGCGTCTCTGTCATCTACCGTCCCCCTGGCCCCACCTCCCATTTCCTTGACAACTTCGCTGCCTGGCTCCCTCACCACCTTTCCTCCGACCTTCCCTCCATCATTCTTGGTGACTTTAACATCCCCATTGACAACTGCTCTGACCCCGCCACCATCAAACTTCTCTCCCTTTCCGCCTCTCTAGGCCTCACTCAGTGGACTTCTTCCCCCACCCACTGTCTTGGTCACTCCCTGGACCTCATCTTCTCTCATCTCTGCGATCTTTCTGACTTCTCCAACTCTCCCTTCCCACTCTCCAACCACCATCTCCTCTCCTTTACTCTGTCCTCCTCCCAGGCTCCCACCTCGCCAAAATCTACCTTCACTAGGCGCAACCTTGATGCCATGGACCCCGCCTTATTCTCCTCCTCTCTCGATACTCTCCTTTCACCTCTTCCCTCCCTGGCCTGCCCTGACCAGGCGTCCTCCCTCTACAACCTCTCCCTCATTACTGCCCTGGATGCTGTCGCCCCCGGCCTCCTCTGTCCGCCAGCGACGCCTCACTCCCCAACCCTGGCACTCCAAACTCACCCGCTTAATCCAGAAGTGCTCTCGCACTGCTGAATGCCTCTGGAGGAAATCTCGCTCCCTGGCGGACTTCCTTCACTTTAAATTTATCCTCATTCTGCTCCGCTCTCTCCCTTGCTAAACAATCCTTCTTTAAGTCCCTCATCTCTTCTCAGTCCTCCAACCCCCGCCGCCTCTTTGCCACCTTCAACTCCCTCCTCTCTCCACCCCTCCCTCCTATCCCGACTTCCCTCTCAGCTTCTGACTTCGCCACATTTTTCTCTTCCAAAATCAAGGCCATCAGACTGAACATCTCCTCCCATCCCCCTCCATCCTCTTTTTTCCCCTCCCCTCCCCCCAACAACCAACTCTGGTGCTCCTTCTGCCCCACTTCAGGTGAAGAAGTTCGCTCACTTATTCTATCCTCTCCACCCTATACCTGTCCTCTCGATCCTATCCCCTCTCGCCTCCTCCGCTCCTCTCTCCCACTGCCTGCTCTTACCTAGCCCACCTCTTCAACCTATCACTCTCCTCTGGCGTAGTCCCCTCCTCATTTAAACACGCTCTCATCTCTCCCATCCTCAAAAAACCCAATCTTGACCCCACCTCTCCTGCTAACTATAGCCCTATCTCACTTCTCCCCTCTGCCTCTAAACTACTTGAGAAGATTGTCTGCAGCCACCTCACCAGACACCTCTCGGACTATTCCCTCCTCGACCCTCTCCAATCAGGTTTCCGCCCCCTGCACTCCACCGAAACTGCCCTGGCCAAAGTTACCAATGATCTACTTTTAGCCAAATCCAAGGGTCACTTCTCCCTACTCATCCTCCTCGACCTTTCTGCGGCCTTTGACACCGTAGACCACCCCCTCCTGCTACAAACCCTCCTCTCTCTTGGCTTATCTGGGTCTGTCCTCGCCTGGTTCACCTCATACCTCGCTAACCGCTCCTTCTCTGTATCCACATCTGGCTCCTCCTCCACCCCCTCCCCTCTTCCTGTCGGAGTCCCTCAGGGCTCTGTTCTCGGCCCTCTACTCTTTTCACTCTATACCTCCTCCCTTGGTGCTCTCATCTCCTCCTTCGGTCTTCAGTATCACCTTTATGCCGATGACATCCAACTCTACACCTCCTCGCCCGATCTCTCCCCCACCCTCCTCTCTCGTGTATCCGACTGCCTCTCTGCCATCTCCTCCTGGATGTCCTCCCGCTTTCTCAAAATTAACATCTCTAAAACTGAACTCATTGTCTTTCCTCCCCCCAGGCTCCCCTCCCACCATGACCTCTCTATCACCGTCAACAGCACCACCATCTCTTCTGTCACCCAACTTCGCTGCCTGGGCGTTACCTTCGACTCCTCTCTCTCTTTTGCACCCCACATTCAATCCCTCGCCCAAGCCTGTCGCTTCCAGCTTCGCAATATTGCCCGCATCCGGCCCTTCCTCTCTCAGGATGCCACCAAAATCATCATCCACGCACTCATTATCTCCAGCCTCGATTATTGCAACCTCCTCCTCTCTGGGCCCCCCCTCTGCCACCTTGCCCCCCTCCGCTCTATTCTCAATGCGGCTGCAAGACTCATCTTCCTCTCTCGCCTCTCCTCCTCCGCATTCCCCTTCACTGGCTCCCCATCCCTTACAGAATCCTTTTCAAACTCCTGACCACCACGTTCAAGGCTCTTTCCCAGTCCACTCCCCCCTATATCTCTAACCTCCTCTCCATTCACACTCCTGCCTGCTCCCTGCGCTCGGCCAATGACCGTCGCCTCTCCTTCACCCTGGTCACCTCTTCCCACTCCAGAATCCAGGACTTCTCCCGTGCAGTCCCCCTTCACCGGAACAACCTCCCTCGCTCCATCCGTCTCTCTCCCAATCTAAGCTCCTTCAAACAAGCACTTAAAACTCACCTCTTCCTTAAAGCCTACCATCCTTCCACCTAACCCATATTCCCCTCTCTCCTCCCGGTCCCTTCTCCCTCCCATATGCATCAACTGACTCCCTTTATGCCTGAGTCTTGTTCACCCTCCCTTAGGATGTAAGCTCACTTGAGCAGGGCCCTCTTCCCTCCTGTATCCATACCTGTTCTTCTGCTCCGTCCTTACTGCATTAGCCTGCCTGGAGCCTCTGAAGTTTGGTATTTATTGTTTATTGTTCAGTAATATCTTACCCTGTATAGTCTACTGTTTTGTACAGTGTACGGCGCTGCGGAACCCTTGTGGCGCCAAACAAATAAAGGATAATAATAATAATAATAATCATTGTAAACAGGGTATACAAATGAAGTCAGACTGCTATACATGCTTATTTATTTCATCTTATTTTAGTATATTTGTGTTTTAAATTACATATGTTAAAGAGCTAATAGATATGTATCAGAGAGTAAACACAAATGATTGTATATCACAAATAGTTGAACTACTGTTAGCTCAACAAATGCCTCTGTAAGTCATTAATTAATTATGGGACAGACAGACCCATCACTAATTGGAATGAATGAAGAGCCACACCAGGCAACCTCATTATTCAATCAAACACAGGTGCAAGCAAATCCGATTAACCTGTAACTGAAAAAGCACAAGGAACACACTGAGGGCTAGATTTACTAAGCTGCGGGATTGAAAAAGTGGGGATGTTGCCTATAGCAACCAATCAGATTCTAGCTTTCATTTATTTAGTACACTCTACAAAATGACAGCTAGAATCTGATTGGTTGCTATAGGCAACATCCCCACTTTTTCAAACCCGCAGCTTAGTAAATCTAGCCCTGAGAGTTCATTCCTTGAAAAAGTCTGGACACAGATGAAATGCGTAGGATTTCAGCATTGAAGTATTCCACTTGTCTGACACTGGTTTGTCTGCAGTTTTAAGCATGTTTATATAACTGTAGCCTTGACAAAATGTTTTCTCCCTACTGGTAACTTGTGCACACGCAAGAGAATACAACACAGCACCCACAGAAAAGTAGATTCTGAATCACGGCAGTGACAGCGCATGGCCTCTCACACCTTAAGACCAACACCACTTATGATAAAGTGCGACCATCATTTCGATAAGGTAATTATAAACACCTGACACCAAAGAGGGGTCATCACAGTAATAAACACAGACATTACATTGGAAGCATTAACAGAAATCAAACTACCTGGCTAACACAGACCACACATCTGCAATCATCTTCTGCAATTGAAAACTAGCAGCGCATTGGCACTTGAGAAATATCTCAATAGAACCTTGATGTTTGCGCAGTAATATCTCATAAGAAACTTGATGTATGCATGTAATACTAATTAAGTACTGCACATTATTATTGTATAAGCGACTGACTGATAAGCATATTATTACACAAGATGTTCATTGTACACATCATCTGACTAGTTAGGCTACAATAATTGTATTGGGGTCCACATGAATTTACCCTACAATCCACATTATATCTGATCATATTTAGAGCGCTGAGTGTTATTCTATATTATACTTAGGATTATTGGAGGAATTGATTAACCCTCATACAAGTGACAAGTGACTCCGACCACTGAGGTGTCCGTCAGGAGACTTTAACGTCAGTGCGACTTCTATCCCTTTTAATTTAAAGCGGCAATGTCAAACACTTAACCAAACATTGCCGCTTAATTAAAAGGGATAGAAGTCGCACTGACAATAAAGTCTCCTGACGGACACCTCAGTAGTCGGAGTCACTTGCGGTCATCTCCAAAATCGATATGCAGGTAAGTCTGTTTCTCTTTACATACAGATTCAGATTTTTATTGGAGCAGTCCTCAGTGTCGTTATGGTGGTAATAGTAAAAACGATTACCACCGGTTCCACCTGACATCCGTGGTGGCTTTAGGAAACTCTTGAACAGCATGACCCAGGATGAAGTCTTACTCGCAGTCAAAAATGACCTAAGCATCATTCAGATGGGGTAACATCTCTTTAACCGGGTCGGTTGGCAGGCACAAGTACATCTGCCAGAACTTAGAGAAATGGTCAGGCTACTGCTACAGGATATAAGAGATACCCCTTTGGAGAGAATGGGAGACTTTACCACCCCATTAAACTTTCTGCACATAGTAGATGCTGAGAAGCTGACTATGACAAGGAGACAGGTACATTTAAGACGCCCTCACTGACAAGATCGGGCACGGCCTGCAAAAGATAGGCAGCATTGTGGATTACCGAGTCATGATGGAAGGCTGCTCTGCTGCGGTTGAAAACACATGAAACTTCAGGAAGATATATGAGGCGAGTGTCAGGACTCGCAACATGAAACCACAGAGGGAGCATAGTTTATTAAGTGGTTTTATTAACCACCGGTTACACAGATTTCAAGATGCAGTACGGTAGCCTATGGCAAAAATAGCAAAAGAACGCAGTAAACAACAGATGCTGAATGTGATGGTCCGCAGGACTTTACCACGAAGTAGTAGAGATAACACACAAGGTGCGATGGTCTGTGGAGCAAGGCACTGAAGATAACAGACACAGGATGCAATGATCTGTAAGACTTTACCACAAGGTAGTGGAGACTGCTGGTAACATTCTGCAACAGGTTAGTCCTCTGTAACACTGGAGAGCTGAAAGCAGGTATTGTTGGTAATACTCTGCAGCAGGATAATGCAGAAACACAGGAGAGCTAAAAGCAGGTACAGAGTCACAGACAAGCCGAGTCAGGGGTCACAGGCAGAGGTGCAAAAACAGAGGGACGAGCAGAGGTCAATTTCAGGAGATCAATCAGGAGAGAACACAGAAACAGAAACACAGGTAACGGCAACAGATGATCTGGCCAAGACTGCTGGGAAAAGCAGGTTTTTGTAGGCCTGAGGAAGGTGTTAATCACCCTGGAGTAACGAGGCAGTTCTGGAAGGTAAGAGAGCAGCCTGAGTACCACAGTGGCCCCTTTGGTGGAACAGTATATATATATATATATATATATATATATATATATATATATATATATATATATATATATATATACAAGTTAACCCGTGCATGATACTCATGCATTCTAGTCAAATCAAGCTACTTAAAGTGTTAAAAATGTTCTTGTCATGCATTTGGGCCATAGCCCAAGCCTCAACCACCAACCACTCCCCACTGTCACCCCCAGCAACCACTCCCCACTGTCACCCCCAGCAACCACCAACCACTCCCAACTGTCACTTCTCCTTCAAGAAATATATATATATATTTTTTAAATCTTTATAAACACTTTTAACAATTAACAAATTAAATTAGCAAATTAAAAACATCTTAGTATACCAAATTTCAGCCCTTTCTGATTTTTTTTTTCCACACACACACACTAAGAATTTAGTAGGTCAGTGTATAACTCCGCCCAGCAGGTGGCGCTGCAGCTTGGTTTTATTTTTTCCACACACAGACAGACTAACACACGCCACTAGACATTTATATTATAGATATATAACTACCTAAATTGTAAAGCTTTATAAAAACATAGCAACATAGAATTTGATGGCAGATAGGAACCTCTTGGCCCATCTAGTCTGTCTAATTTTTAACCTATGGTAACCTCAAACCCTATTCGATCCTTTAATCTTTGTAAGGATATCCTTATATCTATCCCAAACACATTTAAATTGCTACACTGAAACAGCCTCAACCACCTCTGGTGGTAGACTATTCCACTTATCCACTACCCTTTCTGTGAAGTAGTTTTTTCTGTCATTTTCTCTGCTCCTACTTCCCTCCAGTTTCAATGCATGCCCTTATGTTCTAATATTTCTATTCCTTTGAAGAATGTTTCCCTCCTTTACCTTTTAAAACCCTTGATATATTTGAAAGTTTCTATCATGCCGCCCCTTCCCTTCTCTGCTCCAAACTATACATATTAAGATCTTTTAGTCTTTCTTGGTAAGTGTGTGCTGTAGGCCATGCACCATTGTAGTTGCCCTTCTTTGTACAGTTTCTAATGTATTTATATACCTCTGGAGATATGGCTTCCAGAATTGAACATAGTATTCTAGATGAACCCGTAAAAATGACCTATACAGTGGCATTATTACTTCCTTCTTTCTGTTGCTGATTTCTCTCCCTATGCAACCAAACATCTGACTTGCCTTTCTCATTGCTTTCTTACATTGCTTAATTGCTTTTAAGTCACCTGAAATAGTGACTCCTACACCCCTTTCCTCCTTAGTAGTTTCCATTACAGTGCAATTACTACTATATTTAGCCTTTGGGTTTTTGAGAAGTGCATGATTTTGCCTTAAACTATAGTTGCCACACTACTGACCATTCCTCTAGTCCACATAGATCATCTATCATTTGTTTTACCCCTCCTGGTGTGTCTACCCTGTTGTATATCTTTGTGTCATATGCAAAAAAGCATACTTTCCCTTAATGCCATTTGCAATGTCATCAACAAAGATGTTAACAAACATTTCTTTTGCTAGAACAGGTGTAGTATGAGGTAAATTGCTCAAGGTTGTTTGCCACTTTTTAAAATTAGGATCTTGTCTTTTGCATAGCCAAATTGTGTTTCATCATCAGGTCTATCAACTGACCCCATGTACTTTTAAATGCAGACCAACTTATCATCATGTCAGTCACTATTTTAAATCTCTCATTTCCACCCAATCATTCAACACCCGTCACCTCTATCCACTGGAAACCTCCACCTCTTCCCTCTCCTCACTCACAGCTTTTGACTTTGTCACTCACATCACCAGCACAATGAACTTCATCCATATGAATCTCTGTGATATCTCTTCACACAAGTCCCTGATCTTGCTTGCCAAACGAATCAGTGCATTTTGTAATGGAGCATATAGTTGGCACACCAGAAGTAGTGTAAGATGGGATTCCAAAGGCCTGATGGTATTGTAGAGAGGCAAAGCCCCGCCCCCCAATAATGTTGGAATGAAACAAGAGATATGGGGCTAAAACTGCATAAACTCGTTCCTTTAATCTTTCTCATCTTTGCTTGTGGCGGAAGGCTATTCAACATGTCACAAATTAAATTGCAATTTAGGAATCTTGCTTCAACAATATCAACAATATGCAAGCATAAATCCCTACAACACATAGGTCACTGAATAAAAATATCTCACTTTGAAGTTAGGCACTAGCTCTTCAGTGAAATAGGTTTCACTGGATAAATACTTTTGAGAGACAACCAATTGCTAACAGGTTATTTAGAAAAGTACAGTGCTGCTGCAGCAAATTATCTAGATAAATCAATCAAAATACACTTTTACTGCCATTATACAGGATATACTTATCACACAAAAATCAGTACTGATGCAGCAAAGATTAATCCAACTTGATCATATTAGATGCTTTAGAAGAAATGACTGTAGAGTAGGGTCACTATACAATAGACAGAACCCAGGGGTAAATTTTAATCCGCAGGTTAAAGGACAGTTTCAGCTGAATGCATATGTGACTCTTGAGCTCGGAGTAAAAACCAGTACTTCTGCACAATACACAATTTCCAGTGTAATGAATACAATCTTAACTTAATCTCACAATAGTATAGGGACTCAACCAGCGCTGTTTATCTCACAAATGAGGATAAAAATAATCATAAAAATGCTTATATTCAATGATGAGTGGGACAGATGTCGTTCACAACTCTTCCATGTTGAAAGCATATTAAGGTTTCTTTAATATTAAGGGACTAACTACACCATATATTTATGTTCTTCCAAAGGTAAGAAGAAAATAGACCCTCTGTTGAGACCAATTATCACTGGGGTCAACAGTTTCTCTTCTAATTTGTCTGCTTTTATTGATCATTATCTCCAACCATTAGTAAAAGAGAACCCATCGTACTTGAAAGACATAGGCAATGTCCTTATGAAACTTGAGAATATCATATGGGATGATGATATGTTTATAGTGACTGCAGATGTCACTTATCTGTACACAATAATAGAACACAAAAAACGGTTGGAAGCAGTAGAATTCTTTCTTAACAAAAGTTCAATGAATGATAATTTTAAAATATTTTAATTGGAGGGTATACATTTTATTCTGCATAACAATTATTTTTACTTTAAACAAGACTATTTCCTCCAAAGGACTGGTGTCACGGGCACTAGGAGTCTTTGCCCAGGATATCACCAGATGATGATCTTACCAGAGTAGTATGGGTTACACAGTGGTCCTCTGGTAGCAGGGTGACTAGCGGAACATATGACTCAGCAGATGGTGAGAGGATGCAAATAGAAAAGTCAATGACTAGCAGCAATCTGGTTAATGATTAGGTAGATATGAACACAAGGATCTTGATGGACGTAAAGAAGTGCAGGAAGGTAACAGGGAAGTCAGTGGTCTGTGTATAGCAGGGTTGTCGAACCCGCGGCCCGCGGGCCGCATGCGGCCCAGCCCGCCTGTAAATGTGGCCCAGCGGTTGTGGCAAGGGGGCAGCGCTGTTAATGAAAAAAATAACCTGCGAAAAAAAAAAAAAAAAAAGAAAATACTTACCTTGCGGTCACGTCAGCTGGCGCTCCGGCTCCCTCCCTGGTCTCCTCTTCCGTGCGGTGCTCGCAGTGAATGTCGGGGGTGACGTCATCACACCCGACATCCATTGCGTAGTGCAGCACAGAGGAGTCACCCGCGTGAACTATCAGCAGCAGTGAAAGATTATCCAGTATCTTATTGTTGTTACTCTGAATTTGGACTTTCTGCACCATGCAATTATGAACTAGCTGTGTTCTCTGTATGTATCTAATATAAATATTAAGAGATGATTGTATTTTTAATATTTTAAACCATTTTAAATGTGCAGTGCTGAGTAGGGTGAAATTATCACCCACTGTTACCCACATCGGAGGCTGCTCCATGAGCCATTTTTCCCGCCACCCTATCTTTAAATCTCTGTAGATTTCTATTAGTCCTCCTGATGCTACCTATATCGGTGACCATTTCAAACTGGTCAATAAAAAAAATGATTCATGGGTGCAGAAAGAGAGGGAAAAAAAGTTTTTGGCATTTAATTCCCCGAACCCCACTAAGGGGCAGATGCAGGTAAGTTAAATTGTAGCTGGTAATGGGACTACTGCTTTAATCATGATTCTGCAACAGGTTTCCTAACTCTTACTAACTTCATTTCCAAGTAAGTTTAATATGTTAATTATGTTTTTTTGGATAATCAGCTATCGTTAGTGTTAGTGTATTTTATGTGCGGCCCAAACCAACTCGTCGTCTTCCAATGTGGCCCAGGGAAGCTAAAAGGTTGGACACCCCTGGTGTATAGCAAGTTGTACCACTGTTTATGGTGAGAAGACTTGTCCAGGTGCAGGTAGGTAGCGGGGAAGTCAGTGGTCTGCGTATAGCAAGTTGTACCACTGCTTATGGTGAGAAGACTTGTCCAGGTGCAGGTAGGTAGCGGAGAAGTCAGTGGTCTGCGTATAGTAAGTTGTACCACTGCTTAATAGGTGAGGAGGTGTACAAGTGTTGATGAGTGGAAACATAGAATGTAGACACTGAGAGCACAAGGAACTTGATCCCAAACAATATGCACAAGTCTATGTTGGTGTGGCAGGCGCTGCTTGACAGAGACGAATTCACTACTGGAATCCAGGCTAATAGTAGAAGGTCAATTAGCATATGTATCTCACGACTGAACAAGGAGGTAAACTTCCCAGCAGATATGCGGAGTAATAACACAGTCTCAGGGAGATAGAGGATTCCGTGGGTAAGTGGAGAACAGTCCAAGCGGATATGCAGTAAATGAATACAGTCAATAGAAAGTAAGCATACCGCGGTTCAGTTGAGCAGGCTGTCCACGAGAGGATACAGGAACAGCTGAGCGGCTGCACGCCAGCACAAGTAAAGAAACCACAGGTGAGTGGTAGCGGTAATCAGGGTCCGGGTCAGCACACAGGCAGAGAACTTGACACGGGTAGAACAACGATGAGCAATGCAGGAATCACTGGAGATAGCGAACACGAGTAGAACACTGGAGGTAATAGCGGACTGGAAGCCGCAGATGATTAGAGCGGGAATCAGCAGGGAACTGAAGACATAGTAGAACACGGGAGACTTGTAGCGGTCTGGAAACCGGCAGGAATCAGCAGGGAACTGAAGACATAGTAGAACACAGGAGACTTGAAGCGGTCTGGAAACCGGCAATGAGTTGAGCAGGAATCAGCAGGAAGCTGAAGACACGGAGAAGTACACAGGAACACCTTCAGAGACTCACAGGGAATGAGACTCCAAGATCAGGCAACGAGGTAATGAACACAGGTGCTTTAAATAGGGAGCGTTGCCTGATCAACCAATTAACTAAAAGCAAAGGTCAGAAGAGTTCTTAGGAACTGCGCATGCGCAGACCATCAGGATGGCGGGCGGCCACCGTTCAGGATAGGTGCTAGCAGGAATACTGGAGAGCCACGCACCAGTGAAGAGGCACTCACGGTCCGGTGAGTGACAACTGGGACATCAATGAGCACCAGGTTTGCCCCGAGTTATGCCAATCTTTTTTATGGCATATTGGGAACATCAGTACATTGACAATAGACTTGGGGCAAACCTTTGTCCTGGAAGAGATATATTGATGACGTCTGTTTCTTCTGGAGGAAGACACATTTTCACTAGACTTGTTTTGTTCCAGTTTAAATACTAATAATTGGAACATTAAATATTCTTTTGATGTAAGTAAAACATCAGTTCATTTTTTAGATTTGGAGATACATGTTAAAGATAGATCCCTATAAACTAAGGGCTGCCAAAAACCGACAGATACCAATTCGTACATATTGCGTAACAGCCAACACCATGAAAACTGGCTCAATAGAATTCCCTTCAGTCAGTTTTTACACTTAAGAACAAATTGTACAAAAGATAATGAACTAATGGGACAAATGAAAATTATGCAGTATAACTTCAATTAAAAGGCTATGAAGAAAGTGTGTTGGAAAAAGCTATAGAAAAAGCTATGAAGGTTGATAGAGGGAAAGTAATATACCAGGCCAGTGAAAGAAATGAAAATAAACAGCCTGAAATACCATTTATAACAGAATTTAATAGCTCGTTTAAACAGATAGAACAAATTATCGGTAAACACTGGTATGGTTTAAATAAAGACCAACATTTGTCTTAGTTACTTCCCCCCAAACCCCAATTTATATATAGAAGGTCGGCCAGTCTTAAAGACAAATTGGTACAGGGCCCTGTGCTTGAATATTTTTTAGCAGGAAAGATCAAATCAAATCAAAGGGTTTTTTAGATGTGTAAACTGTGCAGCATGTAAAAATATAAAACATAATAAAAATAAGATACAGGATTTTGTAGTCAATAATCAAGTATAAAAAATATTTTTTTTATATCCTGTCATGCTTGCACGGTATTATTGTAACATTGGGAAGATACATCCATTTGTGGGCCTCTGGATTTTTACCAAGACTGAAGAATCTTCTTAACTCATGTTATACGAAAGTATCAAGAAACTATCCTGTAAGTAGGTTTCCTGTGGGAAAGGTATACGTTGAATGGTTATCGAGACAAAGTACATATTTATCAATCTACACAAGTGGGTTTTGTGTAAGTGCTCTCACATAAGGGGAAGAGTGGTGATGATTAACATGTGGAATTCAAGATAGAAGAATTTTCTGCATTATTATTGATTCATTATTATATTATACCACGTTTATGTACATACAGAGTTGTACTATTTTGTGTTTCTTTTTTTCAACATATGTACATTTGCTTTCAACATGGAAGAGTTGTGAACGCCATCTGTCCCACTCATGACTGAATATAAGTATTTTTATGTTTATTCTTATTTTTATTTGAGAGGGAAACAGCACTGGTTTGTCCCCTATACGGTTGTGAGATTATTTGAATGAATCAACTAGTGTGTAGTTGACTAAGGTACCTCCCAGAGGCAGGTGACAGTGATGCGCTGAATAGAATTCTATTTTTTCGGTTCTTAATTACAATCTTCACTTAGTAACCTGTTGAATGAAATAAGTAGATCTCCCAAATGTAGAGTTAAACAACTTGCAATTCTCTCGTCAAAGACCATTTTAAGTAGTCTCACAATAGGACCAAACTTCTGACAAAACGCTTATAACAAATGGTTTCACGCTATGTCCCTAACAGTCTGTAGGGATAAATACAACAAATTTGGCTGGCATAAACTCTTCCTTCAGATACATAACCTCTTAATAGCAATGTTACAGTTCCAGTCAGAGGTTTGAAGTGAGACAGCTTGATGTTTCACTTGCTTCACTTTAATAACTTAAATATAGTAAACAAAATAAGCTATAAATGTATGTCTAACTATGAGTCCTGTTGAGATCTGATGGGCGCGGGTGGGGGGGGGGAGCGGGTACTATTTACTGGGGCCCGGGCACAGCAGTCAACAAACTATTTTTTGCTTCTTTAATTTTTTTTACCACTCATCCGGCGGGAGGGGGTGGGTCTAATCGGGAAGGTGCAGAGCTAATCTGTCAGTGATCTGATGGAGACTAGCAGTCAAGCAACAAATGAGACTGCTGCCAAGCTGCCTGTCATTGCGGAGTGCAGAATGGAGCTATTATCCTTTTCAGAGAATGTCTCCAATGGATGTCAGCAGGTAAATACAAGGGGCCGGGGGTTGGGGGTATTATATGCTTCTGTTATATGCCCATGCTTCTCCCCACCTATGGTATTCCTTAAAACTATACCGATTCCTCAATGTCTACCATTCTCCTACCTAGTTTCTCAGACTGCCCTTGTTCACTCCTCCACTCCGCATTGTACCCGTCTGTTCTGTTTCAGCCTCATCTTTCCACATTAGATTTGTAACGGATTAAGTGGATTCTGGACTACTCTTGATTAGCGCTGGCTTACCCGAAGTGCAGAGTCTAACGAACTCCCCAGTGTTCACCAAGAACCGCCGCAAGGCGGGATGGGCTTAGCTGCCGGGAGACACACGTCGCGGTCCTCAGGCTTGACTCAAGATGTAGTGTGGCGGCAGGTGCAGCGGAGAAAATTCAGCGAGAAGGTAGAAGAGGTGTCAGACAATCTGGGTCAGGAGCACAGGCTATCAGTGTAGTCAGCAAGCCAGGTCGGTACACAGGTATGGCAGACATGCAAGTAGAGAGAGGAACGTCAACAATCCGGGTCAGGGGCACAAGCAATCAGAGTGGTCAGCAAGCCGGGTCGGTACACAGGTAAAGAAGATCCAGAAAGTTCAGCAAGCCGGGTCGGTACACAGGTAAAGGAGATCCAGAAAGTTCCGCAAGCCGGGTCGGTACACAGGAGGTCAAATAGACTGGGAGCAGGCACAAGGAGGAACAGGGAGCAGAAGCCAGGAACAGTGAAGCTTCTCTGACACTCACCAAGTGTCAGAGCGAGATTTTTATAGAGAGCCCTGTTTGAATTCCCCGCCCAGGTTTTAGCAATCATGTGACCGCCGAACCCGGAAAGGCGGCTCCCAGGTCCAACGGAGTGGCGCGGGAACGCGGAAAGGTAAGTATTTGTTACAGTACCCCCTACCTAAAAGGTGGATTCCGGACACCTACACTGGTTTACAGGGAAATTTTTTATGAAAGAGTTTGAGTAGACGGGGGGCATGATGGTCAATTTCTCTTACCCAGGAGCGTTCCTCGGGACCATATTCTTTCCAGTCTACTAGGAATTGTACGGCACCTCTGATTTTACGAGAGTCCAGGATTTGTTTAACTTCATATTCACACTGATTCTGAATAATAACAGTAGGAGGAGCCCTAGGAGGGGTGGAAAACTTGTTAGTAACAACTGGTTAAAGCAATGAAACATGAAAAACATCTGGAATACGTAGAAAACGTGGTAAGCTTAGTCTGAAGGCTACTGGATTGATGATCTCAGAGATGGTAAAAGATCCAATGAACCTGGGAGCAAATCTCTTGCTGGGAACTCTTAAACAAATTTTTTGTGTAGACAGCCATACTTTGTCACCAACGCTAAGATTAGGACCAGCTCTTCTACTTTTATCGTAGGCTTTTTTAGAGCGAGTGATGGCTTTCCTAATGCTTAATTTGTTCCCAGATGTGGGAAAAGTTGCAAAATAATAAGTCCACTGCTGGGACTTCGGAAGAAGAAATTTGGGAAAAGGTGGGCAATCTAGGATGACAGCCATAGAGAACAAAAAAGGAGAATTGGAGATAGCCTTGTGGAAATGGTTGTTATGGGCAAACTCAGCCCATGGAAGGAGATCCACCCAGTTGTCTTGATTGGCAGAAACAAATATTCTTAAGAAGTTTTCCAGTTCCTGGTTGGTTCTCTCCGTGAGGCCATTAGACTGGGGGTGATATGCGGAGGAGAATTCAAGATTCCAGACTTGTGACAAAAGGATCTCCAAAACTTGGATATAAACTGGGATCCTCAATTGGAGACAATATGATGAGGACAACCATGAAGGTGGAATATTTTTTTAATGAAAATATCAGCTAAGGAGGAGGAAGATGGAAGACCTCTCAGCGGAATGAAGTGGGCAGTTTTAGAAAAACGGTCCGTGACCACTAGGACCACAGTACAAGACTTGGAGGGAGGTAGGTCCATAAAGAAATCCATGAATTGTAACGGATTACTGGATACACTACTAACCTTGATTAGCGCTGGCTTACCTGAGGTGCGGAGTCTAACGATCTCCCCGGTATTCACCAAGAACCGCCGCAAGGCGGGATGGGCTTGCTGCCAGGAGTCGCAGGTCGCGGTCCTCAGGTTTGCCTCAAGATGTAGTACAGCGGAATAGGAGCAGGATGAGAATAGTCGGACAGGCCGGGTTGGTACACAGGTAGGCAATGCAGACAGATTCGGGAGACAATCTCGGAGTCAATCAAACCAGGTCGGTACACGGGTCACCAGAACAGATGCGAAGTCAGCTAGCCGGGTCGGTACACAGAGATGGCAGATAAACGTATAGAGGAAGGAGCGTCAGACAATCCGGGTCAGGAGCACAGGCAATCAGGGAGGTCAGCAAGCCGGGTCAGTACACAGGGGCAACAGAATCCAGAAGGGTCAGCAAGCCGGGTTGGTACACAGGAGATCAATACACACAAGGAGCTGAAACCAGGAGGACACAGGAATCAGGAGCCAGGAACAGGTAAGTATCGTTACATGAATATTTGTGACCACGGGAATTTGGGAACTGGTAATGGAAGTAAATGACCATAAGGCCTCCTCCTAGGTGTCTTGTGTTGGGGACATATAGAACAAGCAGACACAAATTTCCTTACATTCTCCTGTAGGGCAAGTCACCAATAGTTGCGAGATAACAAGGCCCAAGTCTTGCGAATGCCAGCGTGACCTGAGAAGAGGGAACGATGAGCCCATTGTAAAAGTTTGATGCGGAGAGGAGCAGAAATGAAAGTCTTGTCCTGAGGACAGCCTCTCTTGATATGTGTTGCTGCCAAAATTCGGCTAGGGTCTAGAATAAATTTATTCTCTTCCAAGGGTTCCGAGTCAGCAGGATCAACTGAGCGAGATAGAGCATCTGCCTTGATATTTTTAGATCCAGAACGGAAGGAGATGTTGAAGTTGAATCGGGAGAAGAATAAGGACCATCTTGCCCGCCGAGGATTTAGGCAGCGATCAGTACGCAAATACAGCAAGTTCTTGTGATCAGTGTAAATGGTGATGGGAAACTGTGCTCCTTCTAGGAGATGCCTTCATTCAAAAAGAGCCAATTTGATGGCCTGGAGCTCCTTGTCACTGATACCATAGTTCCTTTCAGCAGGTAGGAGGCGACGGGAAAAGAATCCACACGGATGTAGTTTACGAGTAGAACCTTGTTGAGAGAGCACCGCTCCTGTACCTACGGAGGATGCGTCCACCTCCAGAATGAACGGACGAGAACAGTCAGGTTGTTGGAGGATGGGTGCCAAGGAAAAGAGAGATTTTAAGGTAGCAAAGGTTTGGGTGTCCTCCACAGACCATACTTTGGCATTCGCAGTCTTACGGGTCAGGGCGGTGATAGGTGCCACCAGAGTAGAGTATCCTTTAATAAACTGGTGGTAATAATTGGAGAATCCTAGGAACCGTTGTGTTGCTTTAAGGCCAGAGGGCTGAGGCCAATCTAGAATGGCCTTCAACTTAGTGGGATCCATTTGCAATCCAGTGCCAGAAATTATATAGCCTAAGAAAGGAACTTGTCTCTGTTCAAATGTACATTTTTCTTGTTTAATGATTCTTTCTAATACGAGACAGAACCTCCAAGACATGTTTAAGATGTGATACTAAGTCTTGGGAGAAGATAAGGATATCTTCTAGGTAGATGACCACAAATTGGTACAACCGGTGAATGAAACCTTGAAAAACAGCCAGGGCATTGCACAACCCAAAGGGCATGACCAAGTATTCAAAGTGACCGTCCCGGATGTTAAAGGCTGTCTTCCACTCATCCCCCCCTTAATGCGCACCAGATTGTAGGCTCCTCTGAGGTGCAGTTTAGAAAAGATGGTGGCCCCTTTATTACAGTCAAATAATTATGAGATTAGTGGTAATAGGTACTAATTCTTTATAGTGATGTCATTTAGACCTCGATAGTCAATACAAGGGCGGAGGCCCTCGTCTTTCTTCTCCAGCAGGAGAAGAGGATTTTCTCATGAAGCCTTTTTCTAGATTATATTGGACATAGTCCTCCATAGCCTTGGATTCGGGAACGGAGAGTGGATACACTCGGCCACTAGGCACTGGTTTGCCAGGAATGAGGTCTATACTACAGTCCCAAATTCTACACGGAAGGAGTCTCATGGTCTCCTGTTCACAAAAGATATCAGCAAAGATTTGGTAGGGTTCAGGAAGAAGTGCCAAGGGTAATTTCTTGTGGCATTTGGGATCACCCTTGGGAACCACCTTTGAAAGGCAATGGGTAGAACAATGTTGTCCCCAAGATAAGATATGACCGGACTGTCAGTCTAGATTAGGGGAATGGAGACGTAGCCACGGAAGTCCAAGGATGACTGGATTGGTAGATCTGTGGATTACGAAGAAGGAGATGCTCCAATCTGAAGAAGAAGAGGAGTGGTACATACCAAGATGGATCCTTCAGGAATTCTTCCCTGATCAATGGCTAAAAGGGACATAGGTTGTTCTAAGGCTTCCGTGGGAATGGAGAATTGTCTTACCAAGGCAGCAGAAATTCCTGAGTCAAGAAGTGCGGAGCTCCGTAGTCAAGAATTGCGCACTGAAAAAGGTATATCGTCCAGACTGTAAAGAAATGGGAATGGTGAGACAATAATTACTATAAAGGACTGAAGGAGACTGAGTAAGGAGGCCCAACGACACAGCTCCCGAACACATTAGGCCCTGTTGTTTCCCGGACGTTTGGGACAAGAATTCATAAGATAGCCGCTCTCTCCACAATATAAACACAACTTCTTTCGGAATCTTCTCTACCTTTCTTCGGCCGACAGGCGGGTCCTCCCCAATTGCATCGGTTCCTCGGGTGGAAGAACAGGTGTTTGGAAGTTAGGAGCTAAACGAATCAGACTGCGTTGAGATTGTTCCCTCTCGAAATTACGCTCCTTGAAACGTAAATCAATCAGAGGGAGATGAGATCGTCCAGAGATGTAGGGAGTTCTTGAGATACCAGTTCGTCTTTAATCCAATCTGAAAGGCCCTGCCAGAATGTAGCCACAAGAGCCTCGTCATTCCAGCGGAGTTCAGAGGCTATAGTTCTGAAGTGAACCGCATACTGTCCCACAGACTGGTTTCCTTGGCGAAGACACAATAAACCGGTAGCGGCGTTGGAAACCCTTCCTGGTTCATCAAAAATCTTCTTAAAGGTGGACAAGAAGGGGGAGAAATTATGCAGGATGGGATCATTCTTCTCCCATGACGGGGAAGCCCATGCTAAGGCTTGACCAGACAGCAGTGATATCACATAGGCCACCTTAGCTGTCTCAGAAGGAAAATTCGTAGGCAGCAGCTCAAATTGAATGGAGCATTGATTCAGGAATCCTCTGCAAAATTTAGGGTCTCCATCAAGCTTAGACGGATTAGGTATCCACAATTGCTGCTGCAGATGGGGGGTCCTGAGCCGCAACCACTGGTGGTGCAGGAGGTCCGGTAGCCACCAAGGTGTTCCGAACGACGTCCAAACGGGTAGATAAACTCTGGAAGAATTTTAAAAGTTGCTCTTGGTTGGCCTCTTGTTTCTCCATTCTTCCCACTAAATGATCCAGTAGTTCTTTAGCCGCTGAATCCATGGTCAGAGCAAACTGTAACGGATTAAGTGGATTCTGGACTATTCTTGATTAGCGCTGGCTCAACTGAGGTGCGGAGTCTAACAAACCCCCCGGTGTTCACCAAGAACCGCCGCAAGGCGGGATGGGCTTAGCTGCCTGGAGACGCAGGTCGCGGTCCTCAGGCTCGCCACAAGAAGTAGTGTGGCGGAAGGTGCAGCGGGAGAATGCAGCGAGAAGGTAGTAGAGGCGTCAGACAATCCGGGTCACGAGCACAGGCTATCAGAGTAGTAAGCAAGCCGGGTCGGTACACAGGTATGGCAGAAATGTGAGTAGAGAGAGGAACGTTAACAATCTGGGTCAGGGGCACAGGCAATCAGGGTGGTCAGCAAGCTGGCTCGGTACACAGGTAAAGGAGATCCAGAAAGGTCAGCAAGGCGGGTCGGTACACAGGAGGTCAAATAGACTGTGAGCAGGCACAAGGAGGAACAGGGAGCAGAAGCCAGAAACAGGGAAGTTGCTCTGACACTCACCAAGTGTCAGAGCGAGATTTTTATAGAGAGCATTCCCCGCCCAGGTTTTATCGGTCATGTGACCGCCGAACCCGGAAGTGTGGCTTCCGGGTCTGATGGAGCGGCAGGGGAACGCGGAAAGGTAAGTATTCGTTCCAAGATTGAAAGCTTCCAGGAGAAGGGCCCTCTTTCCTTCGGTGTGTCCTTGTATTTGCTTCTTGGATGGTCCACGTTATGCTTTATTTTTGTCTAGTATTTTTATTAGCAACATTATGGCTGTTAAGCCTTTGAAGTGTGAAAAAGCTATTGATTTATTAAAGTCATTTAATAAAATAGCCACTTACTGCAGCAAAATCTTCAATGAGAAATCCCTAACCAGCAGTGTCCCAAAACCCTGTTAAAGTGTGATTTTCATTCAGGTTATTAGCATGATGAATAAGTAACAAAACTTTAAACTTGAGACACTCATCAAAAATAATTAAATCAGAAAACTGTGCTTAATTGATATCAATTATGTGTATTGTACATGGTTTGTCTCTGTCCACATCACAGGACAAGAGGATGTGAAACAAGAGGACAGTGGGTTGTGGGGGACTCATGGAAGAAAAAGAAGGGGGAACAGATGCAATGGGGGACAAAGGAAAACATACACATAATGGGGGACTAAGAAAGCAACAGGTACCCATAATGTGGTGACAGATACACACAAACAAATTGGGGGTGCTGGCAGAGATAAACACATTTGGGGAGACAGAGACAGATGGGGAGACATTGGTACACATACAAAAATTGGAGACACATAAACAAAGGGAGAGAAGAAAACCTGGGGGGACAGAGGAACACATGGGGAGACAGGTAGTAAGAAAAGTATACTAACACAAATTGGGGACAAAGAGACAAGGGGTGGTATGATGGGGCAGATACCCTCAGACACAAATAGAGGGTGAGACAAGCATGGGAAAAGATGATTTTGGGCCAGTCCGCGCAAAACTCCAAGTAAGTTCTATGAAAATTTTAATTTCATGAGGGTCCTCCAGAGCTTGTCCATATGATAATAGTAGACTTAAAAAGTGAAGCCAAATTTATTGAGGCAGAATGTTTCTAGAAGTGAGTGCTGTATTGCATCAAGTGTGGAAATTAACAATGTGTATAAATGCTTGCATTGAAAGTACTGGAAGAACTCCTATGTCCTATGGAAGTGCTCCTATAATTCTTGCAATTCAGGGAAGAAGCGTAGGGGGCCAGGTCACATAGAAATGTTATATTGTGTTTTATCTAATCTTAAAATGCATTAAAATTGATACCTGGTGGGAAACCTATAGTCAGTAATATTTTTTTTTATCTTCCAGCTTTTGTTGGAAATGCAGAATATGGTTAATTATGGGTCAATTTTACCCATTGCAAGAATACATAACTTTCATAGTGAAAATGTACACTGAGCACCAGATGTAATAAATTAAAGTCAGCAATTTAAGATATAAATCACAAATATGTATGTGGATGCAATTTATAGATACCAAAAATGTTTTGGCCTTCCACCATACAGATGACACTTCCAAGGAGTAGTATTTAATATATCATCTTGATTTGTTGCGTTAAGTGATCGCCAACAAAACAAAACACTGGACTCTTTATAATGCAGTGGATTATTAGATACCATGTGGAGGGAAAATTAAATAATGTAAATAAATATACTTACATCCTCCAGTGTGTCAGTAGTGACATTTCAGAACTCATATCTCAATTCTTTTCAAATCCATTAGACCAGTTTGTGATGGTCCAATCTGAACTGCAGTGCCATATGGAACCAGGGAAATATTTGACAGAGTACTAAAGAGTTTCTGAGTTTTAAATGTGGGTGTTATCTCACTATTGGCTATATCACAATAAACTTAACAAATGTTAACAGTTTCTAGATAACATATATCAATGTCTTTATAGAAAATAACACTTTCTTTCTCAGTCACAGACATGAAAATAACCCTGCCAGCGCTGACATAAATTCATCACTAGCATCACACACCCCACCCCTGCAAACCTGTGATACATAATACACTTGGGTGATGATTTCATATTCAGATTTGAAAACTATCGATTATCTGCTATTTTTGCTGAGCATGTGTGCATAAGACTTGCAGCCGTGGATGTATGATAATTTTCCCCTCCGTCTCTTACCCTGTGTCCGTCCTACCTGCCCTCCATATGTGTGTCTGGGTTCGTCCTCCCTTCCTTCCTTCCCTTTGTTTATCTGGGTCTGTCCTCTCTGCCCTCCCTATGTGTGTCTGTGACTGACAAGTCACATTGGATGAGCACACCACATGACATGTGCTGTCCAAGCGTGCAGCCTCCAAGAGAGGCAGACAGAGGAGTCTGCATCTTCTACACCAGGAGTCAGCAAGTCCTGGCACGTGGACCACTTCTGTCTGGCACACCGAGCTCCAGAGCTGTCAGGCTAAAGAAACTGAAGCAGCTCTGTTTCAGTCCCCTTGGCAGCTTTAGAGAAGCGGCTCTCATGAAACAAAAGATGCGGACTCCAGAAGTAAATATCAGAGATAACAGGAACGGAGGCACAAATGTGAATGGTAACAGCAAGTGTGGGTACAAGTGTGAGTGATAGCAGCAACTAGGGACACAAGTATGAGTCACAGCAGCAAATGAGGGCACAAGTGCGAGTGACAATAGCAACTGGGGCACAAGTGTTTGAAGGATACCAGGAACTAGGGGCAAACGTGTGAGGAATACCAGGAACTGGGGGCAAACATGTGAGGAATACCAGGACCTGGGGGCACAAGTGTGAGGCATAATATGAAATAGGTGAACAACTAAGAGACATAACTTGAATTGGGGGCACAACTATGTGGAATAAAACTGGGGGCACAGGATTGTAGCATAATATGAGCTGGGGTACAACTATGTAGCATAGTATAAACTGGGGGCACTAATATATATATATATATATATATATATATATATATATATATGTATATATATATATATATATATATATATATATATATATATATATATATACACACACACACACACACAGTGGACAAAGAGGAAATTTAGTAGTGGCAGTATGAAAAATGTAAGTGAATGGAATTTGACAGTGTTACGATCAAAACTGTGACATATGACATACCACTGTATACTAGTACCATTTTGGCACACAAACACATTATATATATATATATATATATATATATATATCTATATCTATATCAATATATATATTGATATAGATATATATAGATATATATATTCCCACTGCAGCTACTGCACACAACTCTGTAATTTATTTTTACAATTCTGCAATTCTGTCTAATCTTGCAATTTAATTATAAAATACTTGCCTACTCTCCTGAATTTTCCGAGCATTGGCATCCTCCCGTCTACGATCGAGACGGGCCTTATTTATGCAAATTTGGGCCATCAAGCATTTGACAGCAGGGAGTGAGGCAACCGTCACCACTTCCCCTCATAACCCTGTCACATGACCTTCCCTCCAGGGTCTCCCATTTTATAAAAGTTGGCAAGTATGAATTATAGCCTAAAAAATACTTACCTTTAGTCCGAAGCCTGCAGTGGAAAGAAGGAGACCAAATGGTGCAGAATACTCCCTTGGTATGCATGTGACCTGGAGGTCACTGAATGTGGAAGCCATTCAACCTTATTCTCTGATATAAAGCTATGATTAAGTGAGAGCTGGGGCTTTGAGCTTGCCGGGCCACCTATTGCCTACCATTGGTAAATGTTGCTACATGTTTTGCTTTGTTATTTTCAACTATGAAATAGCAGGTAAATTAATAATAATGTTTGCAAAGTAATGTATGGTCAGTTGGATATAGAAATGTAAAATTTAATGGACAACTACTCTACGTTATCCTTCACCCACATATAGACTATAGTTTCAGTTATATGTTCTTAATAAAATTATTTATACATCGTAAGAAAAAAGTGTCTATCTTTTACTGTTTTTCCACCAATGTTCTTACTTTGCTCTATATTTGGAATATAACAAGAGAAACAGCTGGTCTGAATGAGCTTTTAACCTCTTCTAACACACATTATGTATGTGGCAATGGGCTGGATATGCTTCTTTGAGGGATGCAATAAAATGAAACAACTTGATTCTACTATTAAACAACCATAACCTTTCAATAAAAAAGGAATCATAACAGAATATGCTTTTACCATAATTCTTAGACGATGTTTAATTGCTTTATTATGATTCATCCCATCCAAACAGGGCAATACAAATATCCTAATCCTTTCCATTTTGTCAGCCATATAGTACAGCATGTTTTCTAAACTGTTTGTCTAGGGTTGATAAACAGAGGTTACAAGGCATATAATTTTAATTAAATTGTAAGTCGTACTGCTGGTCCCTGTATGTGTTAAGTCAATCTCTCGTTTAAATGGTACATAATTAAATGACATATTGTTTATAGGTAATGGTACCAGTACTGCAGCCATTTGCAGGTTTTCAAAGGGACAATGGGCCTGATTTATTAAGGAACGAAAATCCCAATATGTACCGTATTTTGTGTAAAATTGCTTTGTGCATGCTCAGAAACAGACTATATGCCAGTGCATACAGTTCATCTTCGAGCACAAAGGATACTTACTATTGCCTACAACTTGAAGGGTGGAGTCTGAGGGAAGAAGAGTTTCAAGGCTTCAAGGCCTAGTTTAGGCCTTGCTCCGGAACAGCCTGCATGCACAGTGAACTTGGCAGTAGGAGCAAAAGAGAGCAATGTGATCCTGTCTGAAAATCAAGCATTGAGTTCTGAAAAAGCTGCAGGAAAATCGGAGCTTTTGGAAAAGCCTGTTTCCCCATCTATAGGTCCGGGGAGTTTGCTGCAGAAACAACACTTGAAATCTGGAAAACCTGATCAAATTGGGGTACTTGCAAGACGTGATAGAGGGGACCCACAGAAACAAGGTAAAGAAACAGATGAAGAAATGTATGCCTCTGATCAGAGTGGGGAACCTGTAAGCTGTGTTAGTGAGGAATCCCAGAAGCAAGGAAAAGATTCAGATAAAGAAATGGATGCCCCTGTATTTTTCTTAGGTCAGGAAAAGGCAACATCTGAGTGTGTTAAAGTGGATTACCCTGTGGGAACCAGTGAAAAAGACATTATCTGAGGCAGAAATGTCTGTTATGGAAGGTATCACACTGGAAGAGCATGCCCAGTCCCTTGATGCAGAAGTCTCTAAATTAAGAAGACAAATTGTTAAAAAAAAAAAGGAAACGTAACAGCGCTTATAGCAGAGACAGAGCAACATTCACCATGGAAATAGACAATATTAAGTCTGTATTACTGAAGAAACTTGACTGACTGCTTTACAAGATAAATGGCATAAAGCTGTGGAGAGGGGCGCTGCCACAGCTGTGCCCATGAAGAGGGCAAAAAAAGAAGAAAGGAGTGACTCACCATGCCGGCGTTCCAGCGGTGAGTATTCTCATATTTCTTCCAAAGCTCCAGGTGGCAGCGGGCAAGTGAGCCAATCACAGCTCTCTTCCCGTTGCTGGCCAATCAGTGGACAGACCAGCGAGCCAATCCTGGCTCACCTCCGATCATTTGAACTATTGGCGCCGCTGCGGGCCAATCAGGGCTCGCGGCGACGGCTGATGATGTTGGCGCGCCTGTGGCTTTATGAGCCGTCAGGCGCCGCCATTTCCTCAGTCTGGCGGCGGAGAAGAAGGAAGAGTACGTCCAGCGCCGGCGGAAGCGGCAGGGAGCCCTTGTCATTGCTGTGAGCTACCCTGCTGCCCGAACACCAAGAAGAAGACTCTGGCAAGGTGAACCACGGTGGGGAGCCCTTGTAAGGGCCAAGAGCGCCCCGCCCAGAAGACTCCAGGAGCACCGAACGGGAGAAGAGGCGCCGGTGGCTGGAGGGTCTGGAAGACCCGAAGACAGTGAGTCAAGCTGAGTTTCCTGTGCGGAGCAGGTGAGTACAAAATACTCAATTAGGTCGGGCACAAGGCCCAGGGCACCGTTCAGGCATTAGGCCCCTGGCACAGTTTGGGGTGTCCCACAGTAGGCGTTTTCTGGCACAAGGCCCCATAGTCAGGGATAGGAGCGCACAAGGTCCTGAGCTTTAGGAGGGGCAAGGCCCTAAGCTTTAGGAGGGCGCAAGGCCCTAAGGCTCAGGAGGGTGTAAGGCCCTAAGCCTTAGGAAGGCAAGAGGCCCTAGAGAGCCAGGATGGCATGAGGACCTTGGAGCATAGCAGGGCATGAGGCTCTTGGAATGTAGAGAGGCAGAGGCCTCTGGGTGAGGGGAACAATAGGCTCCTGCGAGTGTAGCAGGGCAGCTGCCCTGCAGTGTAGCAGAACATTGAGTCCTTGCATTTAGAGTGATATAAGGTCCCTGATGGTTAGTGGGGCAGTAGGCCCTTGTAGTTGCTAGTGGGCGGTCGGCCCCTGTCTAGCAGGACTCTAGGTCCTGAGGTAGTGAAGGGGACACTCGGTCCCTTGGTAGTTAAGAAGTAGAGCTCTTGAGCGGTTTACAGAACCCCTCCATCCGTCCGGAAGGCCACCTAAGTCCTGAAAACCAGGACAAAGCAGGCTCAACAGCCGGGGCTTGGCCGCGGGCGAAGGCCTGTGGGGTATAGTGTCACAGAACATGGGAGTGGTCCGTGTGAGGAGAAGTAAGGTACAGTGCGTTCCATAGCAGTCCCTCGGGATTGAGTAAGTATCTGGGGTGTTGGGAAGGGATTGTCTTTCTTGTGTTACAGGTGCTGGTCGTAAGACAAGGTGCATTAAAGGGATAGAGGGAGTCACCATCGTAGACTCGTGTACGTGAGTATAGCCGCGGCGAGGGCTGTTCTCTTGGTGCACTCACCTTGTGGAGCTGTCCCTCCCGTTCTTTCCCCTTTTTCCCTTACAGAAAAATGAGTGCCCTGCACGCGAAGTCAGGGGCCTTCTTCCCCTGCGGCTGTCATGGCTCTCTGGTATATTCTACAATATTATTACACAGAAACAGCGATGATAGTAAACTTAAATATTTATTGTAAGTACAGGCAGGGTTGGATCTCAGTGGCTGAAGGGCCAGCCAGGCAAGGCATGAAACAAAATTTCCAGGAATAATATTCAAAGCAAAGTCTTTTAAACTTGCCAGGTTCCAGAGAAGCCGAGTGAAGTCAGAGTCCAAAAGCCAGGTAAGCAGAAACAGCAAAATCCAGAGCTGCAACACACCACAATGAACCAGCAAGGAATGATTACCACGGGTCAGTCTTTATGGTCTGGTGATAAGCATAACACTTAAAAGCTGAGTGAGGACACACAATCCACATAGTGGCCACTAGTGGGGAAAGCGCAGAACTGCACCTATAGGGACTTGATGCAGAAAAGCATCAGGCCATAACAGCGGCATTTGGGAGCTCGGACATCCCCACCCCTCCCCCAGTGGAACCCTCACAAAGCCATCCCTTCTGATGACAAGGGAGAAATATCAGCAAACCTGCCGGCTTCTACAGATAAAAGCATGTCTGTGCAACTACCAGCAAACCTGCCAGCCTGTACATCTAAAGATATAAAAACACAACTGGCAGTAAACCAGCCAGCTCCCACAAACTTGGACTTGTCAAGAAATCCCATCTATGACTGCATCAGGGCCCATGAGGATTCATCGATGAAGGGCTGGGGGTATCTGGGAAGAAGGTGGTGGAGGGGGGGGGTTTGGCTGCAGGTGATGCGGTGGAATCGGCATCTTCGTCCCCAACCTCAGTCCCTAGTACAGCGGGACAACCAACCCGTAGCACTCTGAGGGCAGAATCAGAGGGGATCTCTGGTGGTACGATACTGGCGGGAAAGCCGGTCTCTGTCGTTATTGCTGTGGAACAACCGTCTGTCCCGGAGCAGTACAGTGTGTTAGCAGGCTCCGAGGATGTGGACAGACGCTTGATGACAACTTTCGGTTTTAGCAGTACACTTCCGGTTACTGTCGATCGTAGTGAGAATGTTAAAATAGTGATACAGACTAATATGGACCAGAGTAAAGAATTGAATAGAGACAGTTTATCCTTGGTACAGTCTAAGATTGTTGATTCAATTTTTGGGCCAATTAAGGTGACTGAAAAGTCTAGAGCAGCGCTAATTGCTATCGAAGCAGCTGCAAATAACTGTCCCATTCTTTAATCCTAAGCTGATGCAATGAGTGAGCAATGTCCAGGGCAAAGTGTATTTAATACTACCTCTAATATGCCAAGTGTCAGCTCAAAAGCATTAGGGGGAGGAGAGAAGACAAAGGGTGAAGGGCCAACTTCAGGGGCTATTTCATATGCTGGTGTGGTGGCAGGGCAATCAATAAGTAATGTAAATACTCCACAGCCAATTTTTGGGGGAAGGCAACCAATCAGGAGAAGGAATGTCGTTCAATTACGTTTTATTGGTAAAGATGTCCCCCAGCCAAATAGTTCAGAATTTTTAAGCATATTCTTTTCAGGATTTGGTTTTTTCAGCACCAGAATTGTTTTCTTGTATTCACCCCATGGGGTCCCCAGACTCTGATGTTAGTTTTATGATACTATGGTCTTCAGGCTTTTTGGTCAAAATGGTCTATGGTTTAAGATTCCACCCCGTGGGCTGATTTCAAGGCATATCGCATTACTAAACAAGATAAGGTTAATATCACAATGCTTGTTCGCAATGAGTCATTACTAGTAGCGGATTTATACGCAGATATTGTAACACCTTTGCAAAAAGTACTGGAACCGAGCCAGCATGTTTGGGTTGGCGGGTGGTCTGCCACAGTGAGACTTAGATACATGGAGGCTGGCCCAATACACATACCATCTGCGTCCTTCTATCCTGGCCAGCCAAGGATGTGCCACCGCTATGGGGACTTTCGCCACCTGAGCATGAACAGTCCAGTGGGAAAGTGTGGCCATTGTGGAGGCCTGGAGCATGAGACAAAGACCTATATGATCATCCAGTGTAATTTATGTGGCCTTTCATAATGAGGGCGATATATCGGACAGTGAACTGGCTCAGGTAGCGGATCAGATGAAGGTTGTGTCTAATGTGTCTGCTGTTCCTTCATCGGTCAGTTCTTCCCCGAGGACAACAGTTCCTGCTTCAGAGTTGGAACAGACAACTCCTATGGTTGAGATGGCAGAGGATGGGAATGTCATTGAGCCACAAAAGTAAAAAGTTTGTCTCTGGGAAAGCAAAGAGGGAGGATCTAATCTTGGTTAATAGGTTTCTGGGGTTTTCTAGTGAGGAAGACAATGAGGGGGAGGTGGTTAGGGAGGAAGATGGGAGTTTAAGGTTGAAATTAAAAAAATTGAGGAAAAGGAGGCTAAGTCCTTCGCTTCATATAAACTAAAAATAGAGTACAAGAAGCCTAAGGACAAAAAGAAAAACAGGTGGATAGCTTCTTTGGGTACAGAAACAGGGAAAGATTTTCTTAAAGTATCATCAGGTCCTAGGGTTGGTTCATTTAGTGTTGAGGAGTTAGCTCTTCAGGCTCCTTCCTTGAACCTTTCCCTTACCCCTTTCCCTTCTTTCCCCCCCTCCAGTGAAGGTGGCAGTTCCTTTCCAGTGTGGTGGGGCTGTTCCCTCAGGGTCAGAACCCCCTCTCCAGGTATCTAATCCCACTGTTCCTCCTGACTTGGATCCTCCCAATCCTGTTGTTCCTCTCACCTTGGGTTAGCCTGAAGAAGTGGTAGTAGAAGTTATGAAGTCTCCTGTTCTTGATTTAGGTGATGGGGAAATAATAGAAGATGTAGGAGGCTGTTCCCTCAGGGTCAGAACACCCTCTCCAGTTATCTATTCTCACTGTTCCTCCTGAACCGGATCCTCCCGATCCTGTTGTTCCTCTCACCTTGGGTCAGCCTGAAGAAGTAGTAGTAGAGGTTAGGAAGTTTCCTGTTCTTGATTTAGGTGATGGGGAAATTATAGAAGATGTAGTCATTTCAGATGGTGAGAGTATACCTCCTGGTGTAAGTGTCAAGATATGGGGCTCATCTGACAAGGATTCCATTAAGCAAGTAAAGAAGAAGTAATTAGGGTCCTACTTGTATAACTCTGAAGGATGGCTGAAGGGATACAATCTGAGATTGATCAATATCTATGGTCCGCAAACCAAATGGGAAAGAAAGTCTTTTCAGGAAAATAAAGCCATAACTTTCAAGACTTGGCAGATAGTCTTTGGTGGTGATTTTAACACTATTACTAGGACCAAAGACAGGGAAGGTTCAAGGACTTCTCAGGGCTATGATTACATTTTTTAGCTAGTATGACGAAGCAGGTGAGTCTGGTGGATGTACACTTTTGACATTTTCCGGACTACACGGTTTTCACTTATTGAAAAAAAAAGCGATAGATCACTGCATCCGGGGGCTGAATCGCGATTTGCAAAGGTGGGTTCTGCAATCAGACCCACAAACTTATGAAGAGCTTGCCACATTGGTAGAAAGGTTTTGTGCGCTACAGCAAATGACTAAAGAACCGGCATTCGTGCCAAAGCCGCTGCCACACCAAAAGCCAGGTTTGACAATCCTTGCTACAGGGCCCAATGGCAAAACTGCTACGGACAGAGGGCCAGGTGCAAAGCTGTCTAATCTGAAGTTTTTTGAATGTGGTGAGCCAGGCCACTTTAAGGCAGAGTGTTCTAAACTACTGGAACCCATGGACTGTTCCGTGGCACATATTGGGCCTGCATTTCCAAGCTGTTTTACCATGAGTCCCACATCAGGAAGTCCTTGTTTGTTCCGGGTGACTGTGCTAATCAACCAAAACCTTGTTCTGGCCTTGGTTGACTCGGGGAGTGAACTCTTATTGGTTTGCAGCTCTGCCTTACCCGAAACCATAACTTCTCGGTTGCCCAAGGTGAAGGTTCTTTGCGTACATGGCACGACAGAGGAGTATGAAAGAACAATACTACCAGTCACACTCAAAGACAAAACTGTTATGGTGGTAGCTGCAATAGCGCCTAAACTCCCATAACCACTCATTTTGGGGCGAGACTTCCCACTGTTTAATGATGTCCTCGTGAGCGGATCCGGCCGGACATGCAGACAATTGATGCAACGGTCGGAAGCCCGGTCTTAAAGGAACCGCCTAAGAATCCACAACATCTGGGCATCGATCTTTGGGAACCGCCAAACCGGAATGCCATCCTGGGAGTCACAGCAGGAGTTCCACAAAAGCATCCACCTGCGGGGCAACATGGACAGTCCAAACTAGCATTGGTCGGTGATGTCGCAGATGAGCCCACCCCGCCTGTCAGTGAGGATACGGACTGGTCCGCAATACCAATTTTGTTTCCTTTGCAGGACTTTGCTCGAGATCAACTTAATGATGCCACTTTGGAACATGCCTTCAAAAGTGTGACTGAGGTAAATGGGTTAGCAAAAGCCGCCCAGCCTGCAGAAGGTATACCATATTTTATTGTTAAAAATAATTTTCTGTATAGAGTTGCTACTGTACAGGGGGATAAAGTAGAACAATTAATGGTTCCTCAGGTCCATGTAACCCTAGTGTTAAAAGCAGTACATACACATGTCTGTGGGGGACACCTAGGGGAGGATAAAACACGGGAACGAGTTCTGCTTAGGTTTTACTGGCCCGGTGTACACATGGCAGTGAAAAAGTATTGCCGGTCCTGTCCCATTTGTCAGAGAACCTGTCCCAAACCCATGTACAGGGCACCTCTCATTCCAATTCCAATAGTACAAGTTCCCTGAACGGATAGCTATGGACCTTGTGGGGCCACTGGAAAAATCTGCACGTGGACACCAATATATACTAGTGGTGCTTGACTATGCAACCAGGTATCCAGAGGCAATTCCCCTACGAAACATAAAGTCCAGCACCATAGCTAAGGAACTTGTATTGATGTTTACACGCTTGGGAATCCCCAAAGAAACAGATCAGGGTACTCCATTCATGTCTAAACTGATGAAGGACATGTGCCAGTTGCTAGGGGTTAGGGAGCTCCACACCTCTGTATACCATCCACAAACAGATGGCTTGGTGGAACGGTTTAACCGCACATTAAAGCACATGCTCAGGAAAGCAGTGGCTCAAGAAAAAAAAGATTGGGACACTCTTATTCCCTATTTGATGTTTGCCATCCGTGAGGTACCTCAAGCTTCAACAGGGTTTAGTCCCTTTGAGTTATTGTTTGGGAGACAGCCCAGGGGTATCTTGGATATGTTAAAAGAAGGGTGGGAGCAGCAAGGTCCCAGGGAGACAAATCTGGTACAATTTGTGTCCCAAATGTATGAGAGGCTAGGAAAGATAGGGCCCATTGTGCAGCAACATGTAAAAGAGGCTCAGGACCGACAGAGAAAAAGTTATGATAAAAGTGCTGTTGTTCGATCTTTCAAGCCTGGGGACAAGCTCCTAGTCCTGGTTCCCACCCAGGAAAGCAAACTTTTCGCCCATTGGCAGGGTCCATATGAAGTTCTAGAGGCTGTCGGTCCTGTCAATTACAGAGTCCGCCAGTTAGGTAGGAGAAGGGAGGAGCAAATATACCATGTTAACCTTCTTAAACCTTGGCATGATGAGGAAACCTCTCCTCAGGTAGTGAGTACTGCCATTGAAAAGTCTGAAGTGCCCATAGAGCCAGCTTTGTCCATTCAGCAGAGACAACAGACTGAAGAAATGATTCGCCGGAACAGGGATGTCTTCTCTTCCATTCCTGGGTGCACTACTTAATCGAACACGACATTGTCACTGTGCCAGGAGTCATTGTAAAGCAGAAGCCTTATCGTATTGCAGAAGCCAGACGGGTGGACATGAGGAAGGAGGTTGAGAAGATGCTCCAGTTAGATGTAATTGAAGAGTCCACTAGTGAATGGAATAGTCCCATTGTGGTTGTCCCGAAACCCAATGGGACAATTAGGTTCTTCAATGACTTTAGGCGCCTAAACAGTATGTCGCAGTTTGATGCCTATCCAATGCCACGTGTGGATGAACTAGTGGAAAATCTTGCTGGTAGCAATTATTTAACAACCCTTGATCTAACAAAGGGTTATTGGCAAGTTCCCCTGACTTCCACGGCCAAGCCAAAGACTGCATTTTCCACCCCTGATGGTCTCTATCAATATAAAGTCCTACCCTTTGGGTTGCATGGGGCACCTGCCACCTTCTAAAGGGCCATGAATAAATTGCTACGACCTCACACAGTTTATGCAGCCGCTTACCTGGACGATATAGTGATTTATACCCCAGACTGGGGATCACATTTAGCCAAAGTTGAGGCGGTCTTAGCTTCATTGAGGTCAGCAGGATTAACAGCTAACCCAGAGAAATGTGCCATAGCCATGAGAGAAACCAAATATTTGGGGTACATTGTTGGTCGAGGGCATGTAAAACCCCAGCTAGACAAAGTGGAGGCAGTCAAAAATTGGGCAAGACCAGAGAAAAAGTCGCAGTTAAGAACCTTTTTAGGCTTAGTAGGTTACTACAGGCGGTTTGTAAGCCACTTCACCACTAGAGCTGCTCCACTTACGGACATGTTAAAAAAAAGTTGTCCAGATAGATTAACCTGGTCTGATTTTGCAGAAACCGCCTGGTCTGATCTTCGGTTAGCTCTTCGTTCTTCTCCAGTTCTACAAGCACCAGATTTTACCCGGAGGTTCTTCCTCCAAACTGATGCTTCTGGTGTTGGCTTAGGTGCAGTCTTGTCACAGGAGAAGAATGGAGTAGAAAACCCTGTCCTGTACCTAAGTCGTAAGTTGCTTCCAAGGGAACAAAAATATGCCACTGTGGAGAAAGAATGTCTCGCCATAAAATGGGCTACAGAAGCTCTGCGCTATTATCTCCTAGGCAGAGAGTTCACCTTAATAACAGACCATGCACCTTTAAGATGGATGCAGAACAACCGGAAGGTAAATGCCAAGGTAACCCGTTGGTTCTTGGCACTGCAACCTTTCAAGTTCTCAGTAGAACATAGACCTGGGATTCTGCACAAGAATGCAGATGCATTGTCACGAAAATATGCGCTCCTCGCGAAGTCCACGTCCCCCTACTTGGAGACGCTAGGGGGAGGGATGTGTAACAAAGGGAGGCATTTTACTGACAAGAGGCAGAGAAAGTATACAAACAGAATAAAACATTGGCGCAGTTATGCACCTAGGTTGAGATTAAACCAGGTAAAAACGTATGTGTAGTTTAAAGTTTGTTAACTTACATGATTTCCTCTCAGCAAACAGACAGGGTGTGTCTGGGCAAACAGAGGCACTGATGGGTGTTTTCTTTTAAAGAGAAGGTGGGTGTGTCACCTGTCCATCAAGCTAAGGCTGGGGGAGGAGTAACATGTATAAAAGCTTGTTTGTGCCATTTGTTCAGGGAGATCAACGCTGGGGTAGCTGGCTGGTCTTGAGAGAGCTGAGCTATGTCTAGCTAGCGTTTAGGGTCTCCAAGAAATTCTGTGAAATCCGTACGGTGTCAAAACATTTACCATCCTGACAATAAAACTACATAAAAGGAAGAAGTTGTTCGCGTGTGCTTCTGCAGTAGAGGGCTTTTGCCACAATGTATATAGATAAAGAGATAGATAGATATTTGTGTTTTTATTACTTAATTTTGGACTGTAATGGCTTCAATTATATGCAAAAACTTTACACCACAAAGACTGCCTACTTTCCTCAGTATAGGTTGTTTATGCTCACAGCTGTAACACATCAGAATGTTGCTGATATCACAGATAATTACCATGAGGAACATTTGAACATCCAATGGGAATGCCTGGGAACAGCCTATTTATAAGGACCCACATGTTTCCACTTTCACACTATCCTTGAAGAAGCAAGAACACTAGTGAAACACGTTGGGTTGCACACCTGGCTGGATCTTTCTGCATTCCTACTGCAGCTGCCTTGGCATGCTGTTTCTCTTGGCAGCTCCTGTCTTTGGACTATTCTGGATTTGTTACTTTGAATGTATCCTGCAGTTCCTCTAATCCACCAGTGGTGCTGCTATTGTGCTATTGTGTCTTGTCCATTCTCTTTACCAGGGTTTAACCTGCAGCAATTCCTTATCAGATGCACCCATTGTCTGCTTATTTATACCTGACTCTCCCAGTTACCTTTGCTGGTCATTATTATTTATGTTACTGTGTCTAACTTTGTTGTGCTCTTGTTTCTCCTGTTCCTTGGGACTTCTACAAGCTGCTTGCCAACATCTATTTACCTGGTTTCTCTCCACAGCCTGTTTACCTGCCCCAGCCGTGTTCCTTGTAATTTGCTTTCAGCCTCCCTCAGCAATCCTTGTTGAATATCTGTTTGTATCTGGATCATATCTGTTTGATAAATATTGTGGGCTTTTACAATATTCCAGGCTCCATAGCTGTCATTTCCACCTTTAAAGTAACCTATACCAAGGTACCTATTACTGATCTAGGAAATTCATTTTCTGTGACCGGTCATAGTGTTGTTATTAACTGCCTATTAACACAGCATATGCATGCGCAACAGAGGACACAACACTGCCGGGAATCTACAACACATCTGGGAGGAGAGACAGCTAGGCATAAGGGGAACAGTGTTGAGGATCCGGGCATCATACCTGAAGGTAGTGTAAGTTATATCTACCCACATCCTACAGAATCCTATTCAAACTCCTCACCACCACTTGCAAGGCTCTCTCTCAGTCTACTGCCCCTTACATCTCTAACCTCCTCTACCATTCACACTCCCGCCCGCTCCCTGCGCTCGGCCAATGATCGCCGCCTCTCCACCACTCTGATCACCTCTTCCCACTATAGAATCCAAGACTTCTCCCGTGCTGCCCCCCTTCACTAGAACGACCTCCCTCGCTCCATTCGTCTCTCACCCAATCTGTGCTCTTTCAAGCGGGCACTTAAAACTCACCTGTTCCTTAAGGCCTACCAACAATCCACTTAACCTCTCACCTCTTCTGGTTCTCCCCTGCCCCCTTTCTCTCTCCCCGTTGCTTCACTGGCTCCCTTCTGTGCCTGATTCTGTTTACCCTCCCTTAGGATGTAAGCTCGTATGAGCAGGGCCCATCTTCCCTCCTGTCTCCATACCTGTTCTTCTGCTCCGTCTCTACTGTATATGCCTGCCTGGAGTTTCTGAAGTACTGGTACTTTGTGTTTATTGTTTTGTACTGTTTTACCCTGTATAGTCTACTGTTCGTACCATGTACGGTGCTCCGGAAACCTTGTGGCGCCTTACAAATAAACAATAATAATAATATTAATAATATTAATAATAATCCTGTATACCACTTGCCTGTTACCTGTAAAAACTGTTGTATTGTGAATTCTATATCTGCCTATTTGCACAAGAACTTTTGCTGTATTGTAGAGGATTGGGAAAGCTTTCTACTTATCACTTGTTTGGAATATCAAGATAGGTCTGTCCATTACAGGAACATAATTTTTTTTGATGGCTATTGAAGACTTAGAGAAACTGCTACTATTTTATATGATTTTGGTCTCCATCAGGGTTCTTTGGATCCCATTGGACAGTACATTATTGTTTTTAATCATTTATGAGTGACCGCCTGCTTATGTATCTATTGCATCATTGTATTTTAGTGCACTGTATATTATGATATATTTTTTGTATTTATTGCTAAATATTTATTAACTATTTTAATTTACCCAGCTTAGAGTCACACTTTCACGTGCCTTGGGAATATACTTTTCATTTCTGTAGCCAAAGTACAGTAAAAGCGTTCGCAAGCAGATTTGGATGATTCAAGTTTTGCTGTTTGAAGAATTATGCTCTTTTTCAGATGTACGTTTTGCAGCTGCTGAAGGGCAATTGTAAGTGACAGATGATAGTGAAGGTCCAACTTTAACATCTTTGCCTCAGATAAGCAAAAAAAAAAAAATATATTCTTTTCTGTTTAAAATGCATAGAATACTTTAAGCATGTGTGAATGATTGAAATTGTGAAGTGACTTTCAAATCATTTACATACATTAGCAATGTAGTATATAGGTTTTAAAATGTTAAGTGCATGTTGTCTATATTCAGATCGTACATAGTAGCTGTCAAGAAACGCACAGGGGTGGTAAAATTCTTGCAATCTGCCAGATTTACCTCCACCCATCATGGAGAAGCAGAGTATAATCTGGCGAAAGTGTTGGCCACGGGCACACGCACAGAAGTGTGGTTTTTGGTTTTACCCATATGGGTACCAAGTGAGACTGACAGGTGAGATGTGCGTACCGCAGAAAGAGGAGATATGAAAGAGGGCCCTGCTAACAATCTATAGGGCAATAAGAGTTTGATACATGAGGTTAAGTGCTACATATTGCATATTAGTCCAGACAGATTTCAAAGATTCAAAAATTGCTTAGTGGGCTATATGATCCACTATGATCCACTCACACAGCAATGTTGGTGGATTGAGTTGATTGAGTATAAAAAGAACACATGTCTTGTTTGAGCTGAGTAGAGAGATGATACTAGGGTATAAGAGGTTGAATAAGGAATATGATAAGCTTTCCTGAAGAGGTGCATCTTTCAGAGAATGCTTAAAGGTTTGGAGACTAGAAAACAGTGGGTTCAGCTCATAAAATGTCCTATAACCAGGAATGGGAGCAGGTAATGACTGTGGATGAGGGACACAGATCTTATGCAGAAGGGAGGTGGTGCGTTGAGAGATATTTTGAGACAAGTGCAGAGATATTTGCTTTTGCAGTTTTGTTAATGGCCTTTTATATTAGTAGAAGTATTCTACATTAGATTCAGTAAAAAGCAGGCAACCAATTTAGAGACTGACAGAGCAAAGCAACAGTGGAAGAATGTGTTGAAAAGAAAATTAATCTAGCAGCGGCGTGCAAAATAGATTGTAGGGGTGAGTGTCTGGTTCAGGGAAAATCAGTAAGGAGAGTATTGTAAAAGTAAATGTAGGAGATAATGAGTGCATGAAATAAAGATTTTGCAGTGTCTTTTGCCAGCTCTCCCAGACTCCCGGGAGAGTAGGCAAGTCTTCCACATCCTGCCCATTGGGTACCAAAGTGACGTGATATGCTGGGAATCGCATCATTTTGGCCGCACCTACATGCGACAAAAATTACGATTTCATCACAGAGGCGGGGCCAAAATTACACAAATTGCCTTGCCCAGCATAGTGTTTGAGTGTCATGAGCAACCTAATTTCTAGGCATATAAAACTGCAGATATGTGTTTGTGAATTAATTTCTAATAATAGCTTAATATGGCTCAGAGGAGCTGTGTACAGTCAATGGTTAAAACCTTAAAACTGCATCTAAATGAATGTGTCCCTTTTGTTATGTTAAATTCCTCTGTTCTCCTCAGATGGTGCTTGTAGATAAGAGACCAGACCCCTGGTTACAGATCACCGCCCTGTGTCAATTCAATTGATGGTGGGTTGCAAAATTTAAAGCCTTTGGAAATATCTCTTCCAGGACAGTTGCAGATTTGCAACACACATCTAGAATGTCTCAGACATTTCTACTGCTGAGACAGGGTTATATGTTAATGACAAGCTAAGACACAGATAAATATCTTATCATATTTTCTCCAATATCATACTTAGGCAGGCATGTGTGGAAAAGAGAAATGTATGTTCTGTTGTGTGGAGGTAAAATCATATTTGTAAGCCATACAGGTGAGAGTAAGGACAGGATAATTAAAACCTGACTAGAAAGGTGTTTTCATAAAAAATCATAAAAATTAGCATTTACATATACTCTCTAGTTCTGACATCACAGGAAGGGAGACTGTGATCCCTGCAGCAGCTTAAAACTGTAATGTAACTCTAAAAAATTATTCACCTTTGGGGAGGCCATCTGATATTGAAGTGCCCCCTTTTCTGCTTCTCCCAGCAACAGAAACTTGATCATACGTGAGTTTATCAATTCTGTGTTTATGCTTTTTATTTTGCAAGAAACCATTGAATTATACCTTTGTATGTCATTCGATTAATTGTTTTATCTCAAGCATTGTGGACTTTTTTTCTATATTAAATTACACTTAATAAGTGCAGGTCTCTGCGTTCTTACGGAAAGACACAACAATTTATTGTACCCCACATAGTTGAAACAGGGGAGAACATTGTGGGTTATAGTAACTCTGATTAAAGTAATTTGTGATACATTAGTTTTAAGGGAGAACTAAAGGATTCCTGAATAAGATTAACAGCTCTTCACAAAAAAACCTTGGTGGTGGCAATTGGTAAGACAAAGCTAGTGGGGTGACATTGATAGGGAAGCATTTAATAATTTTAGGCAGACTGGATGGTTGTTTTTGTTTAACTCTTTGTCACACACCTGAGGCTCAGGTGAGTGCTGCTTGTGAAATAGAGTAAAGTCTTTTTGGTATGCGGCCAGCTTACTTTTAAATGAAATATTTCAACCTATTACACTCTCCAGTACCATTTTATGTATCTGGTCTCACTTTTTCTGAACTCCACTTCTGATCTCAGATTCAGGATTACTTGACAAGCGTCGGAGTGTGTGGTGACCCTAGGTCCTCCAGATTGGTTTGCCCTTCTGCTTCTATGCCTGTTGTTCTAAGACCTTCAGGATTTCCAATATGCTTATATCACAATTCTAGCAGTTCTGGATTAATGCTGGCAGTAACAGTGGTGCGGAGTCTAACGAACCACCGCAGGTAAATTTGCAGGTTGCGGCCCTCGGCTCTGTCCCCAGGTGAGATGAGCTAGTATCAAAATGCAAATTTGGTCAACATAGCCGGGACTGGTACACAACGGACTGCAGAATGCCAAATCAGGAAGCCGAAGAATTGTCAGAACAAGTCGGGTCAGCAACAATCATGAAAACACAGTACTAAACAACAGGCAGAAGAAAATCAGGAACACTCTGGGTCAGGATACACAGGAATCAGCCACAATATGCACAGGAATGCTGGAGTAAAAGTATGGAGCCTAATACTTTGGCACAGGCCTATGCACTGAGCAGACTTAAATAGCTAAGCTGAGCTGAAGAGCAGGGCAGGTCTCAGGACTGAACACATGATCACAGGCTCAGAGTTCTTAAAGGGCAATGCGCCTTCCGTTGTACAATGTATTACTATTATGGCACAAGATTTTGCATCTGGAGCGGAGGGACGACTAGTGGGAGTGTGCCGGACAGCGAGTTTGAAAAGTAATTGCCGGACTTTGATGTGTGACAGCTTAGTATTAAACTGGGCACAATGTGTATTCAATTTTCCTTCTATGTTCCCTATACCTCAATTTTAGGGATCAGGTGGTCCTCCATGTTTCAACTTGACTACTTTCGTGAATAACCCATGATGGAACTTTCTTCATATCTTTTAAATACAGGAAATAACACAGGAGAGGTGTAAAGTTCAGGGACAAACAGCAGCACCTCTGGTGAAATTGAGGTACTGCAGCCACATGCAAAATGCAGGCAGAGTCCTAACACTACAGATATTTGAATCAATGCTTTTTAAGAGTAAAAAGGCATTCAAAGCTGAATCTGCATTTCTCTCTTCATTTAAAGTTGTTACATTAAATGCAATATCTGCATTTCCACTGTTACTTTGTTTTGTAATTTTATCTACTCTCAATAGTTATTATTACAATCATTATTTTAATAATAATATTTATATCTCAACATTTTTAATTTTCTATATGTTTATGGAAATCTCCCAGATAATTTTGGAACATATACGTTCTACAAATATACAGTACAAATTTGAACTAACTGAGATGTGCAAGATTTAATACTGAATTAATGCACTAATTTATTATTCTGCTTATGCCACTTGCTTTACTCTATTTCATTTCATATATACATATGAATTTAAAAGGACATTGAGGTTTATCTTAAGGTAAACAATACATGAGCTTCTAGGTTGCTGACTGACATTAATGATACACATATGTGTTAGGTTGATATGTATCTTACTATTCTTCTTATATAAAATACTTTCTTATTTTATGTCTTGGATGTGATTTTGAGATTAATAATATACCTTTAGTGATTTAGCTTAAGGTTTGACATAGAATTGGCTATAAATGTCACTGAATATTCAGCTGATTGCTAATGAATTATCCTGGCCTGCTTTCTAATGAACGAGTTAGCATGTCATGTAGATCTTGCCTTTAGAAGAGGACCTATAGTTTTATCTCTGATGAAGTAATGAGACACATAAGAAGGTAATACTGAGAGAGTGGAATCCAGAGTTAAGAATTTAATTGGTTCTAAACTACAGAGTTCAGAGCAGGGACTGGTTGGACAGGGGGGTATGGGGGCATCTGCCCTCCGGGCTGGTCCCATTGTGGGCTACCTTGGGCTGGGTCACTGGGTTACCTTCATTTGTTTCTTTTTAAAAGTTCCTAATAGGATGCCGAGCCGAGTCTTGCTCCCCCCCCCTAAAATTTGCTAGCCAGCCCATGGTTGAGAGCTTGTATTGTTATTTTACAGGAAGTAGTTAGCTAGGCTTTGTTGATGCAGAACAGAAATAAAAGCTTACACCTGATTTCACAATACAGAGTTTAGCGAAGGGACATGAAGCAGAGAACTTATATCATTATTGCAGTAGTAAACTGAGATTCTATAATAACACCAAAGCACGGGTTGGGAACCTATAGTGATGACCACATCATAGAACATTAGTTTTATAGCACAGAGCTGATGAGAGCTTATAGGGTGGTCACCCAAATCTTAATACTCTAGTATTGTAGATTTGTAAGGCGCATTAGCATTGTGTGCTGCAATATTCTGCCTCACCCTGAATATATCATTTTAGATTATCCATATTAATCCTATTATTGAGCTAAAGATTTAGAATCTAATTAGGAGGAAAATAACTCTCATTGTGGGTCATCATTAGCTCTTTATACAAAATCATTCTTCTTTGCTGCACACAATGTTATAAGCTTTATATTCTGAGGATATAATTGTATAAGCTCTTTGCTTAATCTACATACTTCTGTGATACTCTCTAATATCATGCTATTTTTATTTTATTTCTGTATGTTTGATTTATGTTTTTATTAAGAATGTATATTGTTTTAATTTGCATGTGAATTCAGCCATTTATGAGATTGTCATATAATATTTTAAAGTATTCATAATTACAAGGCATTGCTCTTGCTGTAGTTTTTGTGTGAACAGATAGGGAACTGGTTGCTTCACCATTGTATCATCCAATAATACTTGCATATCTATCCGAGATGAACATGCCACCACAAGCAAAGGGACAAACAGAGGCAGCAAAAAAAGTAAAAAAAATAAACAATATTTTATAATAACTATAATCATTTAAGCTATATATTTTAGCAGTGAGATGACCATATCATCTTCACCATCATTTATATGTAAGGCGCCACAAAGTCTGCTGTGCCAGAACCCAGGGTTTTTTTTTCACTACATCTCCCCAAGCACCTTTTGGTTTTGAAAATGATATTCACAAATTTAGTAGGAGAATTAAAGTAAGATCATTTTAAATAGAGGGTTCTCTTAACATTTATTTTTTTGTAAAAGCAGTAGAACATGGGAGTCAGCTGACAGCAATCAGTTGAAAAAAACCCTTGTCAGATTAAGGCAGATGTTCCATTTAAGTTCAGTCAACCTTACCAATAATTTCCTTACTTTAACGTAAGAACAAATAATATCAATTTGCTGGCTAATAAGTCTGACATTGTCAGATTGTTTTTATAAGGGCAGAGCATTTGCGGTGATGGATTACCAAAAGGCTAATTTACAAATTGCAAAATGCTAAATTACAGTGCAAATATTCTTATGTGATGTCATGCTTACTTTGTGCATTTGCACAAATTTTTACAAGGAAGTGCCTTTATTTGTGCACCAAGATGTGGAATAGGCATATGAGTGCACCCACAATTACACTGAAGTGGAAAAACAAGATTAAAGTCTGTGGGTCAGACTTGAATTGAGATAAATGGGTGTCAAAGGCATAATTGCTTTATGGGAGGGCACACATACAGTATCACACAAAAACGGCTACAACTCTAGATCACCTCTGAGGTCCTGGGGCCTGATTCATTAAGGATCTTAACTTGAGAAACTTCTTATTTCAGCCTCCTGGACAAAACCATGTTACAATGCAAGGGGTGCAAAGTAGGATTTTGTTTTGCACATAAGTTAAATACTGACTGTTTTTTCATGTAGCACACAAATATCAACTTTAAATTTCAGTGTACAAATAAGCTATCAAGTATTTGTGTATGTTTCCGGTGTACTTTATGTAGAGTCCGCATCTTGCGAACGCTAGTTATAAATAATATCACTTTTTTATACACCAAATAGTCAGCTCACAGGGATCATAAAAAAAACAGTTTATACAGGTCTAGAGGCAGGAATCTGGAGAAGAACATCTTTCAATATTAAGGATCGATGACCAGAGGAATCCACCAATGCCCCATAGAGTTCATAGGAGGTCAAGATTCTTCAACCTATGCATGAAGACCTCAATACTGTAACTGAGTATCTTTGTGATGTCACTGTTTTTTTCAACTGTACTGTGTATAAATTGTTCGCCTGTGGCTTTGGAAACTAGAGCATTCTGATTGAAGCTTGACTTGGTGCCAACGAGCGCACAATTATGTATTACAAACTTTGTCTTGATATTTTTTGCTAATAAATACTTTGTGCTTTGGAACCACAGTGATTGCATCAGAGAATCTGTTTACTGATGATATTTATGGACATAACAATGTGGAATATGAACTCAGGCCATAAGCATAGCTAAATAACTTTTAGAAGCCTGCACATGCCTGTATTAACATCATACCTGTTACAAATAGACTAAAGTGTGGCTGCTTCCCATAAGGAGTTAACAGTCCTCAAGGGACATTAATTCCCTTATATAAGTCTAAACATCAAGTCATACTTGCCAACATGGACAAGATGATTCCCGGGAGGTCCGGGATGCAGATGGATGTGTGAGGGCGGGGCCACAATGACGCATCCATGGCGTCACTAGACCCCGTCCCTTTCGTTTAGTTTACATAGCTGGCCAGGATCAGAGAGAATTGCCTGCCTTCCCAGGAGTCCAGGAAGACTCCCAGAAATTGGGGAAGCCCTAATGAAACTATTGGATTATAAAACACAACTGGCTTTCCACAAGTGTAGTAATAGTTACTTCCAGTGGGGGAATTTTAACTTACATTGACTCAATTAAAAATGAGACAGACAAGACCATTTTTAACGGCAATATAGCATGTGATCCTCAACTACCAGAACAAACTTAATGAGGTTTTCACCTATAGCAGCCCCCTTTAGAAGGAACTATATGTTCTCTAGAGTACTCAGTTGCCCCAGGATATATGCTCGGGTAGTAGTAGCTAGCAATTGTTAATGCAGAGTAATAGACATCCTTAAGTCAGGTGCATAAAAAAAAGACAGCTGTTCCTTTTAACAAGTAGGGGCCAGGTCTTGTACTCTAGTAGTAGGAGCTGATAGCCTGGGAACGCAGCGCTGGTGCACACATAGAAGTTGAGTGAAGATACTGGCAGAGGTAGTGTAGGTCGCCAGTAACGGTAGGTCCAGGTGCAGGTCACAGGCAGTATGGCAGTGTCAGTATCCGAGCAAAGGTTCAGGGTCACGGGCAATACGGCAGTGTCAGTAGGAGCTGATACCTGGGGCGTGAGTCATAACACCAGGGCAGGTAGAGACAAATGCAGATCTGTTTAGCAAGCCAAGTTCAGGTGTAGGAGAAGACAGCAATACCGATATACAATCCATTTCAAACACTGAGAGACAAACTAGGTTCTGGATACAAGGCACACTAGGTCAAGCAGGAACTATCACCAGCATCAGTGGAGGGTTTTATAAAGCCAGCAGAACCAATGAGAGATTACAGGATGACTAGCTGCATGAATGCAGTAAGTGATTGAAAGCAACTGCACAGCTGGCGCTACCAAAATGACCTGGGTAGATGCTGGTTGCTATTTATGTAGCAACTAGCTAGATCAGTGAAGCACCAGCTGCATAGAAGATAAGGATGTTGCAAGTAGACTTGGCTTGTGGTGGTGACCACCATATTCCTTAGCACATCCAGGCGCAAACCACTGTTGCCTGACATTGAAAGGACACAGGGAACATAACTGAAAATCATTGGTGATCACCATAAACTTGACACATCAGGGTGTGATCTGCTGTCATCTGACTGGGAGACAATGCTGGCTAATGTTGCTAGGTAAGTGATCTAACATGCGTCTATGATCACCATATTTCTTAACAACCCTCTAGTCAGATGGAGTAGATTCCATAAATGCTACACAAAGCTGTACAATATTTCAGAGTCTCTTATCCATTAATAACTTTTATCTAGACTTGATAGAAAAGCTCAATATTTTAAAAATTTTGGCTTTCCAAAATTTCAGAGAATGTACAAGCATTGTTAGATCAGTCGGTCCCTGCCCAAGAGTTAAAAGAAGCTTTAAATAGTAAATACCTTTCCCCTTGGAAAAAATACCAGCCCTGATGGATCTTTATTTCTTATTATAAAACCTTCAAGGTTAAATTAATACAACCTATGCTTCAATTTTCATAGAGGTCTCAGATGAGTCTTACTTTTCCAGGCAGTCCAGGGAAGCTCACATTACAGTGCTCACCAAAGAGGGGGCAGAATCCTCCTTGTGCTTCAGTTACCGACCCATAACCATATTGAATCTTAAAACATTAGAATGATGGAGACAACTTAATCGTTGGAAGGATCTCTCTTCCTTATTGTCTCTTATTCCTGCCATTACTCAGAATGTGAATTTCCCCAAGAACTGAAAACTTGGACCCAGGAGGAAATCTTGTGTGCAGGCCAGCTTGTTGGCTGGGAAGGCAAAAGCTCTTTTCAGGAGACTCGAGAGAAACTGTCTCTTACATTTAATGAACATTTGGCGTACCTACAAATACGCATTTTATACTAAGTTGCCTAACCTAATTCAAGAGAGATCTCACAACATTTAAATCATTATGTGCCTCCTCTACAGCTATAAGACAAGCTATCTCTAATCTTCTATAATCTACTCCTAGAGCATTCATTCCGCTCTCTACCACATTTCACTCTGGATTCTTGGCAGATAGTAACTAGGCTAAAATTTTTCAAGAAACTCATACCTGCTCATTTAGTAACTCTGTTTTGGAGGCACAATTTAAAATTTTGCCTAGGTGCCTAAACTTTGCATCTGGCACCATCATACACATATGGTGGTATTGTACTAAGCTGACCTCATATTGGTAAACAGTGACCAACCTCTCAAACGAAATAACAGGCATCTTTGTCTCTGTCCAACATCTCCATCTTTAAATACAAAAATTCCCTTCTGAAGCATTTCAAACATACTACTAAATCACTCATCCCTGTGCACTTGAGATCCCCCTCTCCACCCTCCATCAAGGAATGATTTGGACTCATAGAATATTCTATGTCAGTAAATGAGATTGTCATAGCAATGAATGATAGATTTCCAGAATTCATTGCCACCTAGTTTCAGTGGTTGCTGTTCAAAGACACACCCACATACAAAACTCTCTATTCACAATTAGGCTGGGTACATACTACAAAAATGTTTGACTAATTTGTTATCTATAACGATTTTACCAACCACTGAAATTGCGTTTAGCATGTCAATTCATTGTGTACACTATTCATGTTTTAAACTATTTTTACACGATTTAGCTTCCGGGCTGTTGATTTTTGTCTGTCGTAATATTGTTCTACAAGATTATGACTGTATGCACTATGCAGATATATGACCTCACAGCAGCAATATGCTAAACAAATTTAAACACAAGGCTGCTCACAACACCCACAAACAAAGATTCCGGAAAAGGAAATCATCACCGTCCATTCAATTGTACATCTTTGTGTATAGTGTATGTTTGTTAACTCCATTCATAACTGCTGTATTATTATGATTTATTTTAGTACAAAGGCCACAATAAATGAACAGATCAGGCGTTCTGATTTTTAGCCTGCTACATGGTTAGTGCAGTGACTTCCCCTCCTATTTCCCTTTCCTTCTTTTTATAACTCTATTCTTTCTCCCCCCATCACTTTCCTCATTTATAATATTGTTTATTCAGAACTACACTTGCACCTTTCGATGCCTTACATATGTCTATATTTTCTAATTCATATTTCCTCAAGTGTAATTTTCTATTGTAATAAATGTCTGGCTCATTCTAACACTTGTTCGGTTATGCTGTATTTATTCTTGTAAAATTCAATAAAAAATGTATATTCAAAAAAAAAAAAAAAGAAGTTGCACATCAACACTTCAAACCTCCTAAACTAGTGAGTATAAAATGAAAACACTCTGGTGGACCAACACTTATAGTCCCAAGGGAACACGCTGACAATCTTCTTGGCAGCCCAAGGAGGCGCACTCTCTTTCTCAGTGGGACAGACATGCCAGCTGTGCCATTTCAATAGCAGAGACCCATCTGGTGTGGAATAAGGCACCCTCAAACGCTCTATCTCAAAAACTAAAATTCACTTTAGCTATAATCTTAGTCAGTGGGGGAGGCAATGGCTGCTTCCAGGATTGGACAATAGCTGCCCTACTGGCTATAAAAACGTACCCCATCACATATTGTCCCATTGTGGATTAGAGGGTGGATAGTGGTGTAGGACGACCAGCTCCAGGGTATCTGAATCACACACCATTTCTATATCTACCTAAGGCTTCCAACCCGGTGGAAGAGACCAGTCATGCATCTGGGACAATAGGCATGCGTTATGGTATTTACATAGGTTAGGAAGGGCCAGCCCCCCTGCATTTTTCTGAATGTCTTTCGCTGCAGAAACGTTTGTGAGGATTTCTTCTTCCACACATAGGTCTTCATGACAGCTATTAGTTTATTTATCAGCCTCGCTTAGAGCTGAAATGGGAGTATGCAAAACAAGTACATCAGCTTCAGTGGGTGCACCAGTTTGAATGCCACAGTTCTGTCCAACCACGAGAACTTGTAGCACCTCCATGAGGCTGTCAAAGTTGAAATCTGTTGCATAAGCAGGGATAAATTCTTATCAATAACAGTATCTAAAAATGGGGTAATTTGAATGCCTAAATAGGGGAGGCCTGAGGATTTCCATGTGTAGGCAAATTTGTCTTTCAGACCCTGCCATCTCTCTGGGGGAATGTTAATTGGAAGGTCTTCTGTTTTGGATGTCTTAAGTTTATAGAGGGAAACCTTACTAAACAAAGTTAAGATGCTATGGATGGCTGGCAATGAGGTCTCCGGGTCAGTAATGAACAACAGGACGTTGTTGGTGAACACACATAGTTTGTGTAATACTTCTCCCAATAGGACACCCCCACACTCCTGTGTAAGCCTAGCTCTAGCGGCAAGTGATTCAATCGCAAGGAGATAATGAGAGGAGACAGAGGGCATCCCTGACGGGTAGCATTAGAAACACACATGCAGAGGGCCCAGAATATAGTGGCCTTTAGAATTTCCCCTGTAAACCCAAACCGTCCAAGGACCCTTGACTTGTAGGACCAGGGGAGTGCTGTTGAACGTTTTTTTGGCGTCTACTTACAGAAATCACATAGCACCATTGGTTTTATGGACCTGCTCTATCAAATTAAAGACACATCTCGAGTTGTCGGCAGCCTGCCTATCAATGACAAACCCCACCAGGTCTGGATGTATCAGTTTGGGGACAACAGAAGAAAGCCTATTGACGAAAAGTTTCGCAAAGATTTTTATGTCTGAATTTAATAAGGCTATTGGTCTGTAATTTTTGCAATCTGTAGGGTCCTTGTCCGGCTTGGGAATAACTATTAAGTGGGATTCCAGCATTTCAGTTGGGAAGCTCCCCTTCATAGTGCCAGCATTATATGGTTGCTCCAATATGGGCAATAATTCCTCTTGGAAGGTGACAAAAACGTTATTTGTGTAGCCATCAGGGCCTGGTGCTTTGTCCTTAAGGAGCTGCCAAATAACCTGCAGGATCTCCTCCAGAGACCAAGGTGCGCCCAGCTCATTTCGCATAGCGGGGTTGATGGAATGGAGGGGGAGCGGGGTATCACTCGGTTGGTTTGTATCAGCATTGTGTTTCAGATTGTATAGTCCAGTATAAAAGGATGCAAAAATGTCAGCTATATCGCATGATCTGTAATACACTTGATCCGGGCCTGCAGTCCCCTCATTTTCCTTGCATCAAACTGCCCGCTCTGTTACATGCCAGATAGAATTTTTTGATGCAGCCTACTATCCATGAGTAATTTTTGGAATTCGGACTTAACCTGAGAGATTTTTTTCTTAAGGGACTTAGTAGGGTGTCCTTTATTTTGGGACTCTAGGAGTGACTCCTGCTGGTGTTGAAAATTTGCCTTTCGTAACCTAGAGGCTACCGCCTTTAGGACAAAATAATAGGTGAAGATGGAGGTCTCATTAGAATAGTTGGTTTATACAAAAAGAAGGGCCTCCAGAGATGAGAGCAAATAGGTAGGAAATGCGGATGAGGGGTGATGGGCGCACTGAATTCCAGGTCAAACTACCAGGGCATGGTGAGACCATGCAATAGGAAGGATCTGCACTCTGGGAGTATTCTACAATACCCACTTGTCAGAGAGAATAAGATCTATCCTGTGTGGAAGTCAAATAATTGGATGAAGTGAACTAAATTAATTACTATTGTTTTAATGTGCAATTGCGATTAATACGCCACGTGTAACTACGTAATTACACGAATTAATAACACACACATTTACATTTGCACTTCCACTTGTAAATAGTACACAGTTATTAAGGTTCCAAACCACCTTTATTTATTAGTAAAATGTATTAGATTATTTATACATAAATGATCATTATTAAAGGTATCTAAGGCTCAGGATATAGGAAATTTATCATGTTTAGTGTCATTTTGATCTACACATTACCATGAGGAATCCATTAATATTGGCGAAGCGATCGCTTCCTGTGATCGCTAGTTATGGAACATAAAGTATTCATGCTCAACATGATAATGTGTTTGTAATGCAAATAGGTTGGTAAAAACTGGATTAGGTCAGTTCCTCTAGGCACAACATGTGCTCAGCTGTTGGAGTTAGCTGCCCACACCTTATCAGAGGAATCCTTTGAACTGACCTATGATTTGCGTTATACTGGACTCACTTGAACCCTGGACCAATGAAGACCTCTCTGAGTATTATCTATGTACATAGTGACATCATCAGTGTTTCTTGTTACCTGAAACTGCATATAAGCAAGCTTCCCTGGACCATTTTCTCTCTTCCTGACCATAGACTACATGACTGTATCTTAACCTGGGCCCAGGTGAAGCGCTTGCGTAATATATTTTATAGTTTTTATACTTTCCTGTTTACTGTTATATCTTTTAGTGCTTCAACATGGCTTGCTGTAAATCCTGCTATATTTTGCAGTTAAATATCTTTGTGCATTGGAACCACAATAATCGCATTGGACAATGTTTATTGGCAAGTGACAAAACGAATACAACACCTGGAATATGAGTTATGCACAGAGGAGAAATATGTGTAGTCTCTCCATTTGGGGCAGCCACTCTCCACACGTCACAAAGACCATGTTCTGCCAGGAGACTCCCAAAAGCCAATGAGGGACCCATAGTGGCAGGGGTAGAGGAGGGACATTGAGCGGCTAACCTGTCCAGTCACAGGTCTTGACACGGAGTCTAGGATAATTGGGATCTGATCTGACAAGTTTGAAGCTACTCCTTCAGAGTCGCGTAATATAAAAGGTTTGGGTTTAGCTACCTCCACTACGCAAATTAGAAGTTAACGGGAGATTCAACAACCTGCAGGTTACCAGGTTAATACCTCAAACTTGGTATATGGTGTTATCCCCTGAGGACAGCATGGAAGTCCCCACTGGGATGGTGATAGGTGCAACAGTCTGCAGGCTGCAGAATAGTTACCACTGGAATGGTGGAAGATTAGCAATAGGCTGCGGGCTACATGATAGTTACCACTAGAATGGCGGAGTCTGTGGGCTGCACAGTAGTTACAACTAGAATGATGGAAGATTAGCGATAGTCTGTATGCTGCAGGATAGTTACCACTGGAATGGCAGAGGATGAGCAATAGTCTGGGGTTGGCGAAGCTAGTACCAATGGACTAGGTAGAATAGTCTGCGGAATGCGATGCTGATAACACGAAAATGGTAACAGGTGCAATAGCCTGCGATTGCAGGGAGAGAGCACAAAACGTGTCCAACTCCTAACAGGGCAAACTTAAAGAACAGGCACCAAGAACTGGAGGAGGTCCTTTAAATATTGGGAGACCTGATAGGATAGGAAATTTCCGTAGGAATTAAAGCGGATCACAACTGAGATGGCGGCTGTCTGGAGCCGTCAGCAGGAACGACGGTGGACAGGCATGTGATCCAGGCTTCAGTTTAGACCTAAGACCCAGCGTATGACAGTACTTTCCTTTTAAAGGTGGGCGCTGAACACCTTGAGCCAGGTTTGTCAAGAAATTTTGTATAATATTTCTTTAGCAATGCAGGTGCATTAATATCAGAAGTGCGGACCCAGGAGTGCTCTTCAGGGTCGAAGCCCTTCCAGTCTACTAGATATCTGATGCCTCCCCTGGAGTACTTGGAGTTCAGAATTTGAGTAATCTCGAACTCCTCCCCTTGTTGAATTTGAATAGGAGGAGAGATGGTAGAGGGAGAAGAAAACCGATTAATTATCAGAGGCTTTAACAACGAACATGAAAAGAGTTGGATATCCAAAGACTGCTTGGCAACTGAAGTTTACAGCAGACTGGATTTACAACTCGTAGAATTTTGTACGAGCAAATTTCATGCAAGGTACTTTAAGACAAATGTTTTTGGTAGATAGCAAAACATGATCTCCAACTTTAAACTCAAGAATAGCTTGCCCTTTTTTTCTGCAAAAAATTTGTATAGGTCTGAGGTTTTCTTGAGACGGCTTCCCAACGTGGGTCAAGATAGAAGAAAACTTCTGATGCGAAGAGTTAACTGCAGGAACCTGGATGGAAGAGAGGGAGGAAAATTTTGGGAAAGTAGGATGGAGCCCATATACAATTGAGAATGGAGTAGTGTTACGGTTCACAGGAGTTTTCTATCAGTCAGTATTAGCGCTGGCTTTCCTAAGGAACGGAGTCTAACGAGCCCCCCGATCTTCACCAAGAACTGCCGCAAGGCAGGATGGACTCTGCTTCCGGGGTCCGCAGGTCACGGCCCCTAGGTTAGCCCACTAATGTGATAGGAGACAGACGTTTGGTAAGAGGTCCGGCAGAATAAAGGGTAATATACTCTGTAGAGTTAGTGTAGCAATGCACAGAGGAGCAGGATCTGTTAGCTGAAGAAACACAGCACATGCAGAAGAATCCTAGCCATATGCAGTGGAACTCCGGGTCGGATACACAGGTGAGCAGGCAGAAGCGTAGTCGATAAGGATAGCTGGGTCAGATACACAGGAAAACACCAGAATGCAGCACAGGATACACAGGGACAGCCAGATGCTAAGTGGTAACTTGATGCTCTGACAAAGCTGCAGTGTCCAGGTGAGCTTAATATAGTCTGTAGATTGTAAAAGCCGCCTCCCAGCCATGAGCATGTGACCGCCCAAACCAGGAAGTGCTGTTATACACAGAGACAGGAAAATCAGCAGCACGAAAGCAAGTAAGTTTGTGACAAGTAGCAGAGCTGGAATCATAGAAAGAAATATTGTGGGCCAATTCTGTCCAAGGGAAAAGTTCCACCCAATTATCTTGATTAGCCGATGAAAATATCCTGAGGAATGCCTCCAGATCTTGATTCACACTTTCGGTTTTCCTGTGTGATTGAGGATGGTAAGAGGATGAAAGGTTCAACCGAAAACCAAGAATTTTACACCAAGCGCCAGAAACTGGAGACGAATTGCACCCCTCTATCTGAGACTATCTTGGAGGGACAACCATGCAGGTGAAATATTTATTTAATGAAGTGGTTGGTTAACACCGGAGACCGGAGAGGAAGGAAGAAAGACCGGAGAAAGGAACAAAATGGACCATTTTGGAAAACTGATCAACGGTTATTCATACATATATGGGCATTTATATTGCCACGCAGCTTGTACCACATACAATATGGGATATACCGAGCGCGGGCTTGTTGCCAAGCAGCTGGTACCATATATAATGTGGGATATACCGAGCGCGGGCTTATTTTTCTCTGGTTTTGTTTCAAAATATTGCCTTTTTGTCATAGCAGCTGTCCATCAAGCCTATTTAAGGCACATTTGGGTGTGGCTCACAAGCCAGCCTTTGCTAGATGTAAACCCCTATACCTGGGAGGTGAGTGCATCTGATTTTAACTGCATTTTAATAGTGTTTAAAGCATATAGGTCAGTGTAGGACCTGCATATAATGAAGTACCCTTGACGGGGGATGCAGGCTTAAGTCTTTTGATCAAAATATGAACTAATACCTCATGTTTTAATTTTGCTAGACACACACAGATATGCAGTTTAAAGGATAAGCGCTGACAACTTTCTTTCTGTTTTGTATACATATATGGGCATTTATATTGCCACGCAGCTGGTACCACATACAATATGGGATATACCGAGCGCGGGCTTGTTGCCAAGCAGCTGGTACCATATATAATGTGGGATATACCGAGCGCGGGCTTATTTTTCTCTGGTTTTGTTTCAAATATTGCCTTTTTGTCATAGCAGCTGTCCATCAAGCCTATTTAAGGCACATTTGGGTGTGGCTCACAAGCCAGCCTTTGCTAGATGTAAACCCCTATACCTGGGAGGTGAGTGCATCTGATTTTAACTGCATTTTAATAGTGTTTAAAGCATATAGGTCAGTGTAGGACCTGCATATAATGAGGTACCCTTGACGTGGGATGCAGGCTTAAGTCTTTTGATCAAAATATGAACTAATACCTCATGTTTTCATTTTGCTAGACACACACAGATATGCAGTTTAAAGGATAAGCGCTGACAACTTTCTTTTGGTTATTCATATAGTTTCAAATTTCTTACTGGGTAGAATGTTTGTAACAAAGTCCATGGCTTGAAAGGAATTAGAAGTGGGTGGAGCGGTCCTGCAGGAGCTGAATGAGAGGACACATGTATCACAAGCGGCCACAAAATTTCTAACGTTTGATTGGATACTAGGCCACCAATAACTCTGAGAAATTAACTCACAAGTCTTCCGAATTCCAGCAGAACCTGAAAAAGTGATAGAAATGATACTAGGAGAGAAGTCTTTTCCAAAGGTGGAAGGGTAGTAAGGTCTTCTCTGGTGGCGGGGTGGTGCCAGGAGTCAATGCAGATAGTTGAAGACATTTGGGATCTAGAATGGGACGATCCAGAGACACCTCACACTCCGAGATTGAACTAAAAGCTTGAGATAGAGCATCTGCTTTATTATTCTTGAGGTATCGCCATTCTTCGTCGCTTTCATGACTAGTAACTCTTTGTTCTGGATAGTATAATTTCTCTCCGCAGAGAGCTGCTTCCGGGAATAGAAGGCACAAGGATGACATTTGTTTTGTGGAGATTTCTGTGAAAGCATAGCCCCAATCCCAATATTTGAGGTATCGATCCCCAAAAAGAATGGAAGGGAGACCTATAGTTTGCGGGCTGCAGGATAGTTACTACTAGAATGGCGCAATCTGTGAGCTGCAGAATAGTTACTACTGGAATGGCAGAGAATGAGCAATAGTCTGCGGACTGCAGAGTATTTAGTCCTGTATTTCCAATTCCTCAAAATCTGGTTTTGAATGAACCTGACCCCCACATGAGATGCGGGTTGGCAGCACGGTGGCTTAGTCGTTAGCACTTCTGACTCACAGCACTGGGGTCATGAGTTGGATTCCTGACCATGGTCTTATCTGTGAGGAGTTTGTATGTTCTCCCTGTGTTTGAGTGGGTTTCCTCCGGGTGCTCCGGTTTCCTCCCACACTCCAAAAACATTCTGGTAGGTTAATTGGCTGCTATTAAATTGCCCTTAGTCTATCTTGGTTTCTGTGTGTGTATGTTAGGGGATTTAGATTGTAAACTCCAATGGGGCAGGGACTGATGTGAATAAGTTCTCTGTCCAGCACTACAGAATTAGTGGCGCTATATAAATAAATAGATAATGATGATGGGTAAGATACTGATGGGAGGGGATTCAGGACTCAAAAATGCAGACCTCGATGGCTGTAAGGACACACCCCTAGCTCGTGGTTTTTTGCTTTTTGCTATGGCAAGAACTCTATAAGCACAAACCCAGAGAGAGCAAAGAAGAAAAAAATGGACTTGTTGGACAAAGGAGTGGTTCCAAAGGACAGACTTTTTTCCACATATGCCCCTGCTACAGGAGATACAGGACAACAAACCAGATGATTTCTGGAATTTTCTGCGGAAGTGATCCAACATTTCAGGAGGTGCTTTAGCTTGTCTCCCCACTCATCCAGAAGGAGGACACTCATTTAGGGAGACCCATATCTGCAGAGACTGTTTGCTACCTTAAGATTTTTGGCCACAGGAAGGAAACTGGCTGACCTTAAATACAGCACAGCAATGTCACTGTAAGCTCTGGGTTTGATCATACCTGAGACCTGTGAGGCTATCATACAAGTTCTGCATGGATGGGTTGGTGAAAGAAATGAAGGTTGGTTAAAGAAAAAGTGTGATTTTAAACAAACTTTTTTTTAGTAAAATACTTACTATGCCACTTGCTAGTATGACGTTCCATGAGGAACTGGTCTTCATCTCCATGTTGCAGGTAGACTGTCTTGCAATGTCTTCAGCACAGGTGGAATGCAGGAGATCAAAATACTACAACTTGGGCACATAAACATCTTCAGCCTCTGCCTCTGATCATTTGAAGGCCTCCACCTTATTAAGCTCCTTTTTATATTCAGTCCTCATGTCTTGGATTTTCGCCTTGACCCACTCTATGGTTGCTCCTGGAGAATGGGGAAGGCTCACTTTTACCATTTCATCCAAAGCCAAGCTGCTCTTCTGCCTGTTGGAGGGGTTGGATACCTTATTACAGAGCTGACAACACCGACATGGAATAGCCTGACATAATTAGACCTAAGGTGACATTCACGAGAGCATGGTAATAGTGACATCTTGAAAAGTAGACTTCAATGATGGTCATTTTCAAGCTGCCCACTATCATACGTGCTGTTAAGCTGGCAATTTAATGAGGCGCTGGCTGTACAATGTTGTAGGCTTTCTAAAGAACATTTTACAGCCGGCGTCTCCTTAAATTAATACCCAAAAAAAGATACAAACTCTCATGCTATAAAGAACTTACCTTGCTATAGTAGCAATTAAATATAATAAAGAACTCATTTTATACGTGCTTATACTATGGAAACTTCAGCCAAAATTCTGACACAGCTGCAAACACATGAATTATAGATGAATGAACATTCACCCACAATGTGAGGCTGAAAAGATGGAAAAAGCTGAATGAATATTTTAAAGAATTGAGGGCTAAAATCAATGATGTGAAGATAAAGTTTCACAAACTGGAAAAAAATAACTGGGGGCAAATGTGTCAAGCTGCGATTTTGAATTTCCAGTGATTTTCTCAGGCAAGTTTAAAATCGATGATTTATTAACTGGCGAATTGATGTAAACTCGCCAGAGATGAGTTTCTTTCAAAATCGCTGAAAATCGCGGTTCCGATTTTTCCCCACTCTAGCTACACAAATCGCCAAATGTATGAAGCTGCAATTTTGCAAACTCGCCTGAGTTTGAATCAAAAAAATTTAATGCCTATGAAGTCAAAATCGCCAGATACAACACGCTGCTTTCTATAGGTGAGATTGGCAAACACATCACTGTTACACAGCAGGGCAATGTTAATAAACAGGAGGCATAATGGAAGTTTAAATAAACCTTCTTTTTGTTGTACAGGGGCAAAACTTATTATGAATTTTCTTATGGGGGACAATTTATTTTAAGAATAAATTAGTGGCTTAAACGTAATTATAGAGTAAATGTTAGGGTTATTTTTTTGTGTTTTTATAACTGTTTCATCTGCATTGGGCCAATATGTATATTTTTATGATATATCAACACTTCAAATTTCATGATGGGGAAACAATTAAAAGTACAGACTTGTGACACTACAAGTGCTCATGTGCATGCTGACACTTGTAGTGTCACAAGTGTGTACTTTTAATGGCTTCTTCATCATGAAATTTGAAGTGTTGACAATGCTTATAAAATTGTAAGCTACAGTTATAAAAAAAACAGACTGTTTATGGCACCCTGGCATGGCTGGAACTTGAAATTCCACAAAACAAAATGGCGTCTGCTTTTTAATTACAATAATAGCTGATATTACCCTACACCCACCGCCTAGGGGTGTAGGAAGAGCCCTAGTGCTGTCAGCACTGGGCTTGGTTATTCCTAGAGGCTGGGCCTGCACATTTTATTTTTGCGGAACCCACTCCCTAGGGAATCCAGCCCAGCGCTGAACAGTCTGGGGTTGGTATGTCATTATTGCAGTGGGACCCCTGCCGCGTGTCCCCCCTGCTATAGTGCCAACCACCCTGGCTGGTTTGCCTAGTGCTGCTTGAAAATTGGGGGGACCCAACACAAATTTTTCCCCGATTTTCACGCAACCAGCAGTAGGCTGGCAGCTCTAGGGTTAATAGTGCTCGGACGGGGGGACACCACGCATTTTTTTTTAAACATTTATCTATTTTTTAACTTTTGACAGCCGCCGGAAACTGCGGCTCTATAGACAGGCAGTGTAACAGTGATGTGTTTACTAATGTCGCATCTAGGAAGCAGCGAGTTGTATCTAGCTTTTTTTAAAGCAAACTCGGGAGAGGTTGCTTAATTTCAGCTTCATACATTTGAGACTTGAATAGCTAGCATGGCAAACAGTCGGGACTTCGATCTCTAGTGATTTTTGCAATAGCAATTTTGATATAAACACATCTCTGGCGATTTTACATCAAAGCTCACTTTAATACATCGGAGAGATGAAACACGCGCAAGAAAATTGCGGGCATTTCAAAATCGGAGCTTGTTACATTTACCCCCTGGACTTGTTTCACATGTATGAGAAAGTAATGTTTAAAGCTTGTAGCTACAGAAATTGTTAAAATAATAATTACTACAGAAGTTTTTTAAGTTTTACATTTTTTATTTACTAGATTAAGATGTTCTACAATGTCTGAATTTTATTTTTAATTTTTTTATCAGTTTTACAAAATTGTGAAAAATGTTTACAGATAAAAGATAATGTAAACAACGTTCTGGTTTATTGGATCCATTTGCTAGATAGATAGACCTGTAATAAAGGCAAAACCAGTGAACATTTTGTTTGGAACAGACACTGGTTGGACGCAAGTGTACATAATAGGTTCAATGATAAAAGTAGACATAACAATACACATACTCTGCCATTATATTTAGAAAACCAAATGCACATAGACGTAAATGGGCATAAAAGGTTTAATTATAATTGTAGACATATTAGTACACATTCACACACACACACACACACACAAACACACACGCATATTTATATATATTCCAACTCTGCCATCATATTGAAAAAAAATACATAGAGGTATAGGAAAAACAACAATAAGTAATGTTAATGTAATCAGACAAAATTGAAGAAATTAACATATGACACATCAGTTAAAAAAAGAACAGTTTAATGGGAATATGTACTTTTACATTTCTTAATAATATAAGTTGTATACACTTTCACATAGGAACACATAAATGAAATATGGAACAAGTAAAACAGGTTTATTATTGCTTCTCCATTGAAAGAACACTATTCCTATTTGCTTGACGTTTAGATAGCGCACCACGAGGGAGGCATAGGGCCTGAGCCATTAAGGACAGCAAGGCATAAAAAAGGAGTAGCTTTGCACCTGTGCAAAACCATGTTGCATTAGAGGGGGAATTTAAATTTAAAATGTGGGGACAGATTTATAGTCGGGGTAGGGCATGTCCTAGATCAACTTTAAATTTCAGTGTAAAAATAAAACAATTAAGTATTTGTGTGCTAGATGAAAAAACAGCCAGTATTTAAATTATGTGCAAAATAATAAATTAATTTGCACCCCTTGCATTGTAACAATGTTTGTCCCGGAGAACATTTACTCCTTTTTTGCCTTACTATCCTTAATGACTTGGATTCATAGGAATAGCATCATAAATTTAAATATACACACCCAGAAAGGCATTGCTGTTGGAGGAACTGCAACACCCAACACACTGCAGGATTGGAATGGTATCCTTTCAGCGTTTTTAATTTTTAATTCATTCCTTGTTCAACGATACGATGGGCTTTGGATTGATAGTCGTTCATTGTTGCAACGTACACACTATGTGTCGTTTATCGTCTGATTGACCTCATAATTGTCTGAAAACACTGTAGCGTGTACCTAGCCTTAGTCCGTACCCCACACAATCCAGATTTGGCTGATACTTTGTTGTACCTGAGAAGTGGATGATCCATACATTCTTCAAACTGTAGCAGGCACCCTTGCATAATCCCGGAACACCTCCCACCTTCCTTATTCTTTCTCCCTCATCCCCCTCTGGTTCTCCTCCTCTTCTGCGTTTTTTTTATATCCCATGTTCACTTTGGCATTGCTCTATCTCTTTGTCTGCTGAATTACCAACAGAAAGAGAAAACAAAAATGCTGGACTGTATATTTTGTATGTTGATATTTCTCTGTAATACACATCCAGTATTTGATATAACATAAACAAATATCTAAAAACTTTGCAACGCATAAAATTGATGCCGGTGGGTATGAGGTCAAAGATGGTTGCATTATAATGTATATTATTGCATAATTTTGATACTCCATCTTTGTAAATTTGGATTAAAATCCTGAATTAACAATACAGGGTCATCATTTAGAAGGTTACAGAACTTTGCATAAATAATTGTACAATTTTAAAACAAGCAGGTTTTCTTGTCACTTACAGGTTACAGTCTCTATTTCAGATGACCTACATCAGGTTTAATGCATGTTTTGGGAAAATTTATAGTAATACCTGTAAATAATTAAAGTTCCCTAGAGCTATTTGCATCTCTGTCTTTATCTGAACAATTAGGACTGAAAATTGTACTAGACAGAGTGACCAGAATAAACTATTATTACTGTACAATTATTCAAGTCTCAACATCAAAGACATGTACCTTCTGAGGATGATATTACGATGTGAAATATGAGAAATAATTGGATAATGATTAGAAACACAATTGCAATTTGCATGCTTCTGTGTATTCTCGCAGCATTGTATAGAACAATAATAAAATCTTTAATCCTTAATACCACATGGGCAGTAATTATTTGTCTAGGTCTATTTTACTATACTTTGCTATTCAGGGTGCCTTTCAATCTTAGGTTTTACGTGACGTGCACAACAATTCAGCCTGCCTCCCTTTAATCACATCGCTTATGATACCTGTAGCATATTTAAGCAGTTGCAAAAAGCAAATATATGTGTTTTATTCAGGGAGTGTTTGATAAGTAGTGTACATTTCAGGAAACTTAAACTTTATAGCAGTCATTCACATTTCACATTTGCTCATGTATCTGTACCTGGGGTGAAAGACTAACCGTAGATCCCTTCCCGGTACCCCAGGCACTTACCCGATTCTGAGGGATGACTATGGGATGAAACATATATTACTCACCAGGAACCCTGTGGTCCAACCTCGGAGTTCAAACCCCTCAGCCCTTCAGACGAGGAATGGTCGCCACCTCGTCTTGATGATCATCTGCAATTCTCCAACCCGGTGACTAGGAAACAGAGGAGAGAAAACACAGCCCACCCACAGAGTCCTCTCAAATGTGCTTTCCACACTAGCGCTAGCTACACCAACAACAAACCACGCCCTGATCTTAATAACAAACTATGTAATCAGATGCAGCACAACTTCAACGCTACCACAACTAGGTGTGGTGTGCTACCATAGCTTGAAACCCCACAGTCACACAGACATCAATGCAGCAAAAATGCAGACAAAGGATACAATTACCAAAAGTCTACCTTTAATGGGGGCCTGACTTCTGGATCCTGGAAAGAAATTACACAAGGAAAACACATGCTTTATAGTACAGTATGCTATGCTATGAAGTTATTACCTTACAGTGACCACCACATCAATGGCCACTACCTTTTTACCAGGGAACACAGACAGAGCGTGGTTTCATTATGAGGAATAAGCTATGCAAAGATGTAGCAAGCCCTGATTGGCTTGTCATGTCAGGAAAAGATTCAAATGGCCGACGGTGAGATCTGATTGTCTTACCATTCAGGCAACTGATTGGCCAGCAGCGAATTGTTACTGATCACCAGAGCCAGGACCTTGAAGGGAAAAGAAGAGAAATGTACCTTTGTTGGATACCAGGTCAGGTGAATCTTTTACTCTTCTTTTCTTTGCCCTCTTCACGGGCTCCACAGTTGGGGGCACCCTCTCACATTTCCCCCCTCTTTTCCCTTTGTAATCCCCACAACCAACATCTTTCTCTTGACATTTGGCTCCACTGGTCGCTTACCGGCACACCATACCTATGCTGGATCCTCTTCGGTACCGCCATCTCGCACAGGATCCAATTCATCCCAGATACTTTAGACAGCACTTGGTTCACTTTATTCATTTTTTTATATGTTTAGTTATATTGTATGGTGTCTGTTCAATGTGCAGTTGTGTGTAGTTGCCATGTACTCCTCTAATGTGGAATTAAATAAAAAGAAAATGCAAAACTTAATTTAAAACTCTACATAAGAGACATTTATGTGTGTAAAGGTTATATTAGGGTAATGACATCCAAATTATATTGCTTCTTTGCAATAGTCACCTACTGACTCTAATATTCTACCATCAGCAACCCACCATAATCTTCAGCCTAATGATTCCACCAGCTCCTGCCCAGAATCCATCTCTGGTCCATCACCTTCATATTTCACTGAACAGTGATCTCCTTCAGACTTCACACGTTTTATCTGGTATGTACCAGCATCTATTTTTTAAACTTATTGTGCGCTGTGCTCTCTAGAATTGAGATGGATCTCTAGTCTTTAAGTCTCTATCCTCTCTATAGACTAGATTTGTCCCAATGCACATAGTGGGGACATGACAAGATACCAGCCCTAACCCAGCAATTGAGCAATACAACTCTGTACTTTTTATATAAAAAATATGTGTGTGGATCTTGTTGAGGCCAACTCTCTTAATTAATGATTATTTATTATCAGCAAGATACACTATAATCTATATACATACACAAACACATACACACACATTCTTGTTTTTATTGCATTGTGAGAACCCATGTCTGTATTATGGCGCATAGGAACACACCTTTCCTAATGCCCTTTTAACAGAACAATTCATATGTGTATATGTAGGAGCTGTTTGTCACCAGAGTTACCACTTCAAATTTACAATTTGACTTTGCTCAAAGTACTGACATGGACTGCATGGTGGGGAAAGTTTCATGTATTTTGGCTGACTGACGACATCCACACGCACGTATACACCGACACCTAGCCATGGAAGTCACGCCCGGGGTCAACCACTGCATTTCATTTCAACAAGTTTGATTCCTATTTAAAGCTGTTATGCGGTTCAGTGCTGATGGTTCAGCCATGAGGCATGTGACACAGTCATGCTTTCCAGGCACCCGGCATGTTTGGATAAACTTGATCATGTGCCACATTTTGGATCTCCTCTCTGTCCCAGTTTTTCTCCACATTTCTTTATAACCTGAAAGGAAGTAAAGCGGTCCATTATGACTGCAAAATACAGAGAAGGCAAAGTCCTTTTGCATAACAAAACTGTGTGCTACACTGACCTGTGAAAGCCTTGACAGGGCACTGGTCCCATGTTTCCGGGTCCCTACATTGCCTCTTTTCTGACATGGAAGTGTCGACCGAACACTTGACCACTTGTCTCTCTTTCACAGGGGATTGCTCATCATCTGACCTGCCACTCTGTAGCTGGACTGGTTCTGAAAAGAAACAGATATGTAAATGACTGAGGTAAAAGTCAAAAGCATACATCAGGTACAAGAATTCCAACTTACTGTCTGGATCAATGTGCATCTCATCGAAATTCTTGCCTTTGAATTCAGCCAGTCTACCACTCTTGAGAGCAATTAAAAGTTTGCTGATCTTGACAAGTTGGAGGGTACGTTCTGGGAGGCAACCGGAAGTTTGCCAACTGATTCAGTTCTGTGTCGTTTGGGTTGAGAACCTTTGAGAGAGTGGCAACATGCTTTTGATGCTTTATGGAAGACAGTGTGTGGGTATGTTTGGCCCACACTTTCAGGCAAACAGTCGTATGCAATCGGAGCCTCTGCAGTGTTGCAAGGCAGCTGGTCGGGCAAACATATAGACATTTTGGGTAGCCACTCCACCTTCTTTATGCTTCTCTGCAAGAAGTTGCATTCCATCTTGTATTGCTGGTGTCACCAGGATTGGAATTTTTATCCCCTGTTTTCTCCAGATTTCAATCCGCGTGAAATGCCAGCAGAGCTTCCTCTCAAGTTTGGAAAGTGCTAGGGCAATATATTCATGGCAATCCAAAGTATCTCTTGAGGAGAAGACTGTCAAAAGCATCTTGGAAACCTCGCTTTCCCTTCTTCAATTGAACAAGATCACCTGTGCCAGGGTGACTTTTGCAAGTAATGCCCAGTTGCTCAGCATAGGCTTGGGTGATAAATTGCTGCAGTACGCTTGCTGTCTCTCATCGAGACACAAGTATATCTTTTTCACATCTTTAGTGACAGGTAAGAGCTGAGGAATGGTCCACTTTGACTCCTTAAGAGTTTTCAAGAAAGCCGATGAGAGAAACTCGTTCAATCTTGCCTCATAGATCATCCTGAAGTTGCGTGCAAGTAATGCAGCTCTCTAAAATCACTTGACACCCAAAAATGCTCAATATCTTTTGCAAGTCATGCCTGACCTTCAGTGCCAGCGAAGGTGTTACTTGTCTCCTCGTCATAGCCAGCTACCAGCTTCATCGTATCTCATACATGCAGAAAGTTTGATGGGTTGGTAAAGTCTTCCATCCTCTCCAAAGGGGTAGCTCTTCTGACATGTAGCCTGCCCATTTTTCTAAGCTTCTGATGGATATACTCATGTTTAACAATACCTAAACAGACCCAGTTGAAGAGATGCTGCTTTATCTGCATGAT